>NC_068350.1:25435679-25687680 GCF_014633365.1 Diospyros lotus
AATGCTTGTGTGCGCATGGTTGTCATTTTATTTACATTTTCGAAAAGGAAACTTGCATGCGATCGAGCCCGTTGCCCCGCCTATGGCCCGACAACGAGGTGAAATACGATCGAGCCCATTGCCCCGCCTATGGCCCAGCAACGAGGTGAAATGCGATCGAGCCCGTTGCCCCGCCTATGGCTCGGCAACGAGGTAACTAAGATCGAGCTTGTTATCCTACCTATGGCCCGGTAACGAGGTAAACTACGATCGAGCCCATTATCCCGCCTATGGCTCGGCAATGAGGTAAACTAAGATCAAGCCCGTTGTCCCACCTATGGCCCGGCAACGAGGTAAACTAAGATTTAGCCCGTTGTCCCGCCTATGGCCCGGTAATGAGGTAAACTACGATCGAGCCCGTTGTCCCGCCTATGGCCCGGCAACGAGGTAAACTAAGATCGAGCCCGTTGTCCCGCCTATGGCCCGGCAATGAGGTAAACTACGATTGAGCCCGTTGTCCCGCCTATGGCTCGGCATCGAGGTAAACTACGATCGAGCCTGTTGTCCCGCCTATGGCCCGGCAACGAGGTAAACTAAGATCGAGCCCGTTGTCCCGCCTATGGCCCGGCAATGAGGTAAACTATGATCGAGCCCGTTGTCCCGCCTATGGCCCGGTAATGAGGTAAACTACGATCGAGCCCGTTGTCCCGCCTATGGCCCGGTAATGAGGTAAACTACGATCGAGCCCGTTGTCCCGCCTATGGCCCGATAACGAGGTAAACTACGATTGAGCCCGTTGTCCCGCCTATGGCCCGGCTATGGCCCGGCAACGAGGTAAACTAAGATCGAGCCCGTTGTCCCGCCTATGGCCCGGCAATGAGGTGAAATGTGATCGAGCCCGTTGCCCCGCCTATGGCCCGGCAAAGAGGTGAAATGCAATTGAGCCTGTTGCCCCGCCTATGGCCCGACAACGAGGTGAAATGCGATCGAGCCCGTTGCCTCGCCTATGGCCCGACAAAGAGGTAAACTAAGATCGAGCCCGTTGTCCCGCCTATGGCTCGACAACGAGGTGAAATGCGATCAAGCCTGTTGCCCCGCTTATGGCCCGGCAACGTGGTGAAATGCAATTGAGCCCGTTGCCCCGCCTATGGCCCGGCAACGAGGTGAAATGCGATCGAGCCCGTTGCCCCGCCTATGGCCCGGCAACGAGGTGAAATGCGATCGAGCCCGTTGCCCCGCCTATGGCCTGGCAACGAGGTGAAATGCGATCGAGCCCGTTGCCCCGCCTATGCCCCTACAACGAGGTAAAATGCGATCGAGCCCGTTGCCCTGCCTATGGCCCGGCAACGAGGTAAAATGCGATCGAGCCCGTTGCCCCGCCTATGGCCCGACAATGAGGTAAAATGCGATCGAGCCCGTTGCCCCTCTCATAGCCCTGTAACGAGGAAAAATACGCTCAAGCTCGCCACATCGTGCATGATTCAATAGCAAAAGAAAAGTTTTGGCCTTGTATCATTAAAGTCAGCAATAAAAGAATAAATCAAGCAATAAAGAGTGGAGCACATTGGGTAGGACAAAGAAAAAACATTCATTGATAAAACAAACAAACTACAATGAGCGGAGCACATTGGCTCGACAACAGCGGAAAGCAAACTACAATGAGGGTCTACTCGCGAGAGCGAGACTTGCGAGAGGAACGCTTAGTAGATCCCAACGACACAACAGGAATCTCAGGAGGCCCCGTGGGAAATTCCCCTTCTTCAACCTTGACCGTCTGAGGGATATCTTTAACGGCTGTGCCAGGATCTTCTCCAATGGCTCCGGGATCGACCACCATGCCTTCTTCCCCATGATTGAAAGGAAACGGATTCTAGGGTCCCGTCAAATTTTCCAAATCATCCACTAAGTAAGAGTCCAAGTAAGAAGAAGGACTTATAGGCTGATCTGGCTCATACTGGCGCTAATCTACTTGATGAGACTCCTCGACCTCGGGAGTAAGGAAAAGTTCAGGAATAGTCTCTCCCGGACGATGAGATTCTAGATGTGCACGGGCCAGATAAAATCCATATTTTAGAAAGCCGGAAGCATACTTTCCCTTCCTATCTTGACAATCGATTGAGAGACGATATTCCTTCACTGCTTCAGCTCGAATAGCCCGAGCATCCTTCCGACTTATCTTCAGTTCTAACAGGCGTAGAGAGTGTTCCTGCAAAAGTGCCTCGTGTTGCGCCATCAACCCAACATTCTTATGCTCTTCAGCTTCTAGCTTGGAGCATAAATCTTTAATTTCCCCGTGAAGACTCGAGGTACCAACAGAAGCCTCGGACAGTCGATCATTCATACGCCCAATCTCTGCCTCTGCATTCTTCTTCCCGAGCTCCGCCTGACGAGCACGACCCTTTAACTCTTGACGCTCATCATTCCAGGAAGATTGGCGTTTCCTCCAGTCTGACATTTGGACCTCTACTTGTTCACGATAGGCCCTGTCCCTAGCGTTGGAAGCAACGATTCCTTGGATCCCTTGCACCAGAAGCTGCTCTGCTTCGTCCCTAGTCTGGGCATAGTTACCACCAATAAATCGTCGTTCCTCACGAGGGAGAATGGTGGAATAAATGAGATGAGCACCAATCCCTGGTTTAGTAACCGAGTCTGTCTCTAATACCCCTGGGGAAACTTCAAAGTCCCGACCACTAAGTTTCGTACCGTCTCCAAGAATCATGGTATGTCTCACATCACCTGGAATGGGAAGTATAGGAGAGGGCCTCAATGCTTTCTCGCCTCCAAGACGACGACGATCCTTCCTATTAGGAATTACAGGATGGCGACATTCTTCTTCCACCCGGGCCATGTCACCAACAAACCAAGAAGACAAACTTCGCCCCCCTCGAGAATTGGGAGCAGGAGAGGGGATGTCGACAGCCTCTTCATGAGAGAGAGGAATTGATGATGGACTTTTCGTATGAGTAGGAGCTTCAGCACTAGAGTGGTTGCTTCTTGGACGACGTCGCCTTTCCACCCCAATGGGAGAAACGCCGGCAAGTCTACGCGACTGAGGAGGGCGGGAGCTTGTAGATCCCTCAGCTTCATGTGTAGAAACCCCGGCCGCTGTCGCAACACGTGCCTCCTCCTCGCGGTGGCGTCTACGCAACTTCATCAGCCTACCCAATCCAGGCATTTCTGCAAAAATCAATACAAAGCATTTAGTGTGGAGAAATAATGCAATAATGGAAAAAGGAAAACAATGGCGAAAGATATTCTACCCCCAGGAGTGTTTTCCTCCTGAGGAATGAAAGAAGGATAGGAAGATGATTCAGGCACTTCCATCTCTTCCTCCCCGACTCCTTCCATTTCTTGATTGGATAATGAAGAAGACTGAGGAGGAACAGTTGGCGTCACGACCCCCCAACCCGCAATTCTGAAATTTTCTAAAGTCAGGAGGCTCATCAACTCAACAGGACCTGGCGCCGTCAACATTCCAACTAAACGACGATATACACCTCGAACTTCCTTGCATGGGGGAAATCCTTGGCTAGCATCCTGATAGTTCCAGTATAGAGGAGCATCCCAATGAGGCGGAGGTTCTATCACCACCCATCGCTCTTCAAACTGATTGATCTTGTTAGGAAGAGCGTTGAACAATTCGAAACTCGACACCTTCTGGAGTGTATAAAGGGCGCGGTCTTTGCTAGCTCTTCGTAAACGGTAGAAGCAACTGAAGAGCATCAAGGAAGGTACTACATCCCTTTGATGGCAAAGGACGGAGAAATCGACCATCTGGGCCCAACCATTAGGATGAAGTTGAGCGGGAATGATCTTATAGTGTTGCAACCACGCCATTGCAAAGGGCGGAAGAGGAAAGCGGAGTCCCACCTCAAATGAAGCAAAGTGAACACCAAGGGAGCCTTCGTCTACCCGAGAAGGGTCCGGCTCATCGAGGCGAGGGTACCTCACCATAAATCCAGAAGGGGTGGCATCATAAACCTGCTCAAAAGCCCCGTATTGAAGTCGAGAGCTCGAAGTGGCAGGAATGTGTGCGAGGCCGGAGGGTGTTGCCGGTCTTCTCCTCGACATATTAAAAAGGATCAAAGCCGTTACCTTGTTACGTTAGGAAAGGCGGACAATCACAGCAAGCAAAATACCTGCACGAGAAGGCAAAGAATATCAATACAAAACAAAAAAAGGAGCAATCGAAGGCTGAGTCAAGAGTTTCAAGGCATTTAAAGGCATCAAGAGACCGAGACCACTCGGTCATGGCTGTAATACCCCGAGAGCCCAGAGAAGTTAGTATATATCGAGGATAGTGTAAGGAAGGAAACAACACCAGCTGGATACCTTTTGGGCTGAATGTTGGCAAAGAACTCCCAAGTTAAGCGTGCTTAACCTGGGGTAATCCAGGGATGGGTGACCCCCCTGGGAAGTTCGTGTAGGCCCATCAGGGTAAGTTGTTCCGGATCTTCCTATCGCTCAAACGGGATGTTAGAAATGGTATCAGAGCCGACCCCCGAGCCTCTGAGCGCGGTGGTGGGGCAAACCTCAGCGAGGAGGCAGAGTCCCGAGGGGGGTGCGAGGCCCCTATGGGGGGTGCGTGTAGGCACCTTAGGCGAATCCCACATCGGCCATGCACGGGGAGAGATCTGGAACTGGTTGTAAGGTCGCATGATGAGGACGTCATGTGCTCAAGGGGGGGAGAATGTAATACCTCGAGAGCCCAAAGAAGTTAGTATATATTGAGGATAGTGTAAGGAAGGAAACAACACCAGCTGGATACCTTTTGGGCTGAATGTTGGCAAAGAACTCCTAAGTTAAGCGTGCTTAACCTGGGGTAATCCAGGGATAGGTGACCCCCTTGGGAAGTTCGTGTAGAGCCATCAGGGTAAGTTGGTCCGGATCTTCCTATCGCTCGAACGGGATGTTACAATGGCCGAGTGTGGGGCCACTCGGTCATGACCGAGTGGCCCAGTGAGAGCTCGTCCAATGGTGAAAATAAAGACGTGGCCTAGAAAACGTGCTGAGACCTGAGAGAATTTTTTATTTTTGAAGCACCGCGGCTGATCCTTGTCAGAATTAAATGAAGAATTGAAGCCCTATTTATAGGGGCTCAAAAGGCAAAAAAGTCGAAAGCTGTGGAACGAATACAGAAAATGAAGAGCAAATGCGCAAAAATGATCTCCCGAAAGATAAGGAAAATGCGGCAAAAGCGGCGCTAATATTTCCCAGGATCGTATGCTCTTTTACCCGACCCCTCGGCTAAAAAAGTAGGGAGCAATTGATATACCCGGGAAGGTGAAATGGATATATGATCAAGTGTGGGCCCCAATATCAAGGAGATAAAGTAAGGTCGGGGAGGTAAGGAAGACCCACCCGGCCGGGCCGGCTGGGAGCCCACTCGGCATAGTTGAGTGGCTAAGCCCCCCACTTGGCATAACCAAGTGGGGGTCTACTCGGCATTTGCCGAGTGGTTCCCCTTACTCGGCCCAACCGAATGGGGGTCCACTCGGCAGGACCGAGTGACCCCTCCCCCGAATCGCCCCAACCGAGTGGGGGTCACTCGGCCATGCCGAGTGACCCTTTGGGATTGACGATCCAGCCGAATGCCCCCCGTCTCGCCAGCCAAATGGGCCCCGAAATTCCCGGAATGGGCCACGAAAATCTCGCCGAGAATATCGCGAGGCCTCTCTGTCCTCCACTATAAATATGAGACCCCACCTTCATGTCAAGGTACGCAATTTTGAGTAATTGAAGCACACATTCCTCATTTTCTCTCAAGATCTGACTCAAGCATCGGAGGGTTTACGCGGGGACCCCCACCCGCGTCCTAACGGTGCTCTCGTTTTGTAGGCCACTCGTCACCAAGGCCACTTGTCATTTTCAGGCCACTCGGTCACTAAGGCCACTCGTCATTAAGGTCACTTGTCATCTTCAGGCCACTCAGTCACTAAGGCCACTCATCATCTTCAGGCCATTCGGTCACCAAGGCTACTCGTCATCTTCAGGTCACTCGTCATCCCAAGGCCACTCGGTCATTTTAGGCCCCCAGATCATTTTGGGCCACCAGATCATTTTAGGCCACCAGATCATTTTGGGCCACCAAATCATCAGCCCACCAGATCATCAGCTCTATCAGATTACCAGATCTGGACCTTTACCAGATCCAATTGCTTGTCAAGATCTTCATCAGCAAAGACACGACTACCAAGACTCTTGCGTCTATCCACAATTAAAAATAGATTGTTGTATTTTGGCAACAACAGTTTTGTTATGGATTACATCATTTGTAATATGAACTAAACTCAATAACTAAGGTGTTTTGATGTAGTCTAATTATGATAATTTGATTTTCTTTATTCATGCAAGTGTTTATTATTATGTTTAATGCTATCAAATGAAGGATCATCACGAGGATACATAGCATGCAACGGAAGCATTTTTAAATAAAAACTTTCCTCGTATTGATTAGAATCTAGGAAACTTACTTTTCCTTCGGATTACCGGACGGAATGAAGCGATAGGAGGAGGATGGGCGGGAGCTTCTTCTCGTGGTGGAGATGACGGCTATCCTGCAATCCTTCAGCTCCTTCGCATCAGAACTTGAACGTTCTCTTGATCTTCCAAGGGTATGACTCAAACTCGTGGCCTCTCTTTTGGTGAATAAGAGTAAAAAAAAACTCTTTGATGAAAAACAACCAAGGAGAGAATATATATAGGGAGAACCCTAGGGTTAAAACCCTAGTGGGCCAAACCCTAGTGGGCCAAGTTCATTTAATTAATTTTCTAATTGGGTTAGCCCAATTAATTAATTAAAAAACTAATGAACTATTATTTTATTCTAGCCCAATTAATTATGGACCATTCTGAATAAAATAATTCTCTCTCAATGTAATTCACCCAACAAGCCAAATGTATTAAATAATACATGAGTTATATCGAGCTACCCCGGGGACCAAAAGACAAATTATTCACGGCTACTAAAATGACCAAAATATCCCTGCTACCTAGTAGTTATATTTTGTCATTCTAAGTGTTCCAATTATCACCATATGGTAACACTGACCCCACGAATAATTTTGCATATGCAATGTCTTTGACCTACTAGTGTAATGACGAAAATACCCCTCTGCGTAACACCCATCATTTAGAAAGGAATAATGTACTAACACCTCTCTAAATGATTTCTACCATCCTTAGATACTAGTCCAATAATCCGTGACTACTCGAATGTACTTGCTTATCACTGGGAGCTACCCAGAAGCACACACTCTTAAGTCACGTTCCCAGGGCCCTGGATTATTTGATTATTCTTGGACAATCACAAGGGGGTGAATCACAGAAACTATCTTGTATTAGTTTGTTGTCTTTAGGGCATACATTTCCAACATCAAATACTTGGCCAATATTTGATTGATATGTTGATATAGATGTAGACCGGAAGGAAAAATCTATAACTTGATCTAGATAATAAACACCACAAAAATATAATTGGAATGGAAGTAAAAATTTGACTTGTGTGGTTAATTATTATTGCATGAATAATTAAATTTGGATTATCAACCATTTAAATTAAATTGGATTAATTAGGTGAAATTGAAATACCCTAGTACTCTCCAAATCTTGAAACTCTCCATATTTACTTTATGTGTTATCATTTTCTTTTCTTAAATTAATTCCCATCAATCAATTGTTTAAATAACATTTGGGTTAATAAAATTTTGGTAATTATCACCCGATCCTCGTGGGAACGATATTCTACTCACTACTCTATTACTTATGCGATCCGTACACTTGTGAAAAATTGCCATCAATACTAATGCCCTTATATTGCTTTTATTGTAGGCGTTGCTCGTTGTGGCCAACTTTACTTCTTCACTTCTTCTATATTAAGGGAAGAAAATCTCTCAAGCCTTTTCCATATGCCGAGGAGAAGATCGACACCACCCCACAGCCCTGCGCACATTCTTGAGGATACTAGCTCCCGGCTTCGCTTCGGGGACTTTGATAGAGTTTATGACGCTACACCTTGCAGGATATATGGTGAGATATCCACGTCCCGATGAGCTTAACCCTTTGTAACACCCCAAATTTTTTAGGCGTGTTATAACTTAGGATTTTAGGAATATAATTTTTTTTTTCATCGTATCCGCTAACATACATCACACAAATTCCCAAAAACCCTAATTTCACATTCTTAGCCAAACAAACCCAATAATCGAATAAATAAGACAGGTGTTAAAATTTCAAATGCGGAAGCTAGATTGAACCTAATATGGTTCATAACCATAATGCTTTATTTATAATAAGAAGTTGTTCGAGACGTTAACAAAACGCATTGCATGGATACCATCTCTTGAAGTAATAACGGTATGTCTCAAACATAACCAACATATACATAGGTTCGCACATAATCAAAACATGTTGAACATACTACATGCGCATAAATAAGCCTATTTTTCAGCTATCTCCTTTCTCTTAGAGCCACTTGTCGAACTTAGAATGTTTGAATATTCTAGGGACATAGTCCAACTAGAAGATGAATCTTTTAGTGAGAACTCCAAGAACAGTTTATATCAATGCATGAATAGGTATAAAGTGTATGAGAAAACAATGAGGACTACTTCGAAGAGCCTTGTGAACATGTCAGCCTCCTTTAACGAGAGCTTTCTTAATGGCGCACCCATAGCGCCTCTCGGGAGGTCCCTAATCATGTCACCTCGACCCAACCTCATAAAACTCACGAAAACACCACATTCATTATCCCTTAGACTCACGGTCATCCCCACAAGAGCTTTCTCGATGGCGCATGCATAATGTCTCTCGGGATATATCCGACTATTGCCTTCGGCCAACAACAAATAGGTATAATAGTATGGCCACACGAATTTTATAAATGCATCAGTTATAAGCCAAAAACATATATTTTCAGAAAAACACATTTCATATATGCAACATGATTTCTCGAAAAGAACAATAGGATTTTTCATACAAGAACGTTACACAAAACAAGTCTCATGTAATAGGAGATTTACAAAAATAGGAGTTTGAGTACCGAAGTCTCACAAAATACGTTTCATGAAATAGGAGTCTCACATAAGAGGACGAAAAATAAGATTCCAAGTATAAGAGTCTCACCTTGACTTAATTCGGGATTTCTCGAAATTCGTATCCAACCTCGATTCTTGTGCTAGGCGCACTATTGCTCAATCTCAAGTCTCAATGATACCCTACACATCAATACATTCAAAGGAAAATCAATCTCTATTTTTCCCTAATTTCTCATAATTTTTCTCAAATTTCTTTCCATTATTTTCTCTATAATCCAAAATAAATACCTCCTCAAGTATTTTTCTAAATTTTTCTCAACAAAAATTCATAAAATAATATTCCTAGTTTCTAGGAATTTTCTAGGATTTTTTCAAGTTTTTATCCTATTTTTCCTCTATTTTCCAAAATTCCCCCTTATTTCTCAAAAATCACAAAATAAATGTTTCCTTCAATATTTTCCAGAAATTTCTTCCAAATAAAATCCTTGATTTTATGGAAATTTTTTGAATTTTCTTCTATTTTCTTTCTTTTCTTTATTTTCCTTATGCTGTAGCTTGAAAACTACAATAATAGAAATTTGTAAAGAGGGAAAGCTGGAGTCGAGGCAGAGCGAGGTCGATAGTAGGCAGGAGCCTGCTGGTGGAAATAGATGTCGGGTAGTTTCAGTCCTTAATGCACTAACCGGGGTCGTAGGTGGACCTCTGAGGGCCTCCTCGAGAGCGCCTGGAAGTGGCCTCCTATGTGCTTGGGGCATACCTGCACTCACAGGAACAAGTTAGAAGGCACACAGGGATTCCTCACCTGCATATGCCCTCCAATGCTTAAGTTAGTACCGATAGGAGAGAAGAGTAATAGACAATACTATTATTGAACATAAGATAGTCATACCTTACTCGGTCAGAGAGGGTTGACCACGGTACTATTACACAGAATAGGGGATGGACTTGCACATTAGTAACACTCGAATGCGGTTAAGAGGAATCTCCCCAAAGAACCAGTTAACCTAAAGGGCCTTCCGGGAGAAGATGGGCCTTACGACAGGCTGCCAAAGCAGGGTCTCGGTCCCTAAGGGACTCGCTTGGTGATGCCCGGGTTAATACTAATGCCTTGTGGCCACTTGGCTGGGCCGCAAGGTTCAAACCTTGCGGCCCCAAAATCATTAGCCGCTAGGCTTCAGCCAAGCCTTGCGGCCACTTGATTGGCTGGCCGCGAGGGCCAACCTCGCGGCACCCTGCCGCAAGTTGCCTCGCGGTGGGTTCGTGGTGATCCCCCTTCTTTGTTGAAATTGTCCCCATTGAGCAAATGCCACGTGTCAACACCAACCACCCTTGAAAATTGTGCCCTATAAATACCCAGCTACAGGACATTAATGAGGACCTCCAACTTCGATAAATCTGATCACTTTGAATACACTTTGACTATTTTTTCGCGAATATTTCATCGGAATTCAGGACTAACTTTGGCATCGGAGGGCCTTCGCGGGGAAGATTCCCGTAAGCCTTCTAACCTATTTTCTCAGCATTAACAGGGCCGAATCCTTGTGGCGAACCTCGTGGAGAAGCTAGCGGCAAAGCTTGTGGCGAAGCTAGTGGCGAAGCTTGCGACAAAGCTTGTGGCGAAGCCTTGTGGCGAACCTTGTGGCGAAGCCTAGTGGCAAAGCTAGTGGCAAGACCTTGTGGCGAAACTAGTGGCAAAGCTAGTGGCAAGACCTTGTAGCGAAGCTAGTGGCAAAGCTAGTGGCAAGACCTTGTGGAGAAGCTTCTGGCAAAGCCTAGTGGCAAAGCTAGTGGCAAGACCTTGTGGCGAAACTAGTGGCAAAGCTAGTGGCAAGACCTTGTGGCAAAGCTAGTGCCAAGACCTTATGGAAAAACTAGTGGCAAGACCTTGTGGCGAAGCTAGTGGTAAGACCTTGTGGCGAATCTTGTGGCAAAGCTCGTGGCGAAGCTTGTGGCGAACCTCGTGGTGAAGCTAGCGGCAAAGCTAGTGGCGAAGCCTTGTGGCGAAGCCTAGTGGTAAAGCTAGTGGCAAGACCTTGTGGCAAAACTAGTGGCAAAGCTAGTGGCAAGACCTTGTGGCAAAGCTAGTGTCAAAGCTAGTGGCAAGACCTTGTGGCGAAGCTAGTGGCAAAGCTAGTGGCAAGACCTTGTGGCGAAGCTTGTGGCAAAGCCTAGTGACAAAGCTAGTGGGGAAACTAGTGGCAAAGCTAGTGGCAAGACCTTGTGGCGAAGCTAGTGGCAAAGCTAGTGGGAAGACTTTGTGGCAAAACTAGTGGCAAGATCTTGTGGCGAAGCTAGTGGCAAAGCTAGTGGCGAGAACTAGCGCCAAATCCTTGCGGCGAGCATCCTAACGACAACCTCCCTTGAAGCAACATCTCTTACGGCAACCTAACTTCACCCGACACTGAGCTCGAGTGGACCCCACATCACAAAATTTTAATTGTTGTATTTTGGCAACAACACTATCTATTTGATGATAAAGGGCTCACAGACACATGATGCAAATACCCACTTAACATGCATATACATGCATATATATATATATTAATTTGCACTCCAAGAGCCCACGTGAGCATACAGGTTATACATATATATATACATACGTTTCTTGTTACACAATGAGAGAAACATAGAAAGAGAAAGAGAAAGAGAAAGAGAGAGAGAGAGAGATTGCTAAGAGGTCAGTCTCCCCTGAAGACCTCGGAGGGAACCTTCTCGAGAGACCTCTCGGGAAGAGGCCTCGCGAAAGGCTTCGGCCAAGGGCTCGTGGGAGCTCTCAGGCTTAGGAAAGAGCCTTCCTAAGTAATGGCTTGCGCAAGGAGGAGCTGCGGAGAGGAGCTACGGAGAGGAGAGGCCCACCATGAGTGCTTCCAAGGGCTTGTTATTCCTTCTCCGAAAGAAATTGCCGAGAAGAGAGTTGTAGAGGCGAGGGAGCTTCCGAGAGGGCTTACTTCTCTAAGAGAGGCTACAACGGGGCGCATCCACTACAGGGAGCTCATTCCTCCTTCTCGCAAGGATGGCTATGGTCGCCACGAGCTCTGGCCATATCTCCGAGAGGGGGCTCTGCCTTGCTGAGAGACGCAACTCTCTCCGAGAGAGTTACTGCCTCTTGAAGAGAGATCGGCATAAAGCATTTTCCAGGAGCCAAAGAAGGTGTTTCCCTCTTTTGTCTTCTTCTCCTTTATACACCCTTGAACTTTTGTTTTATTACACTTTCACCCTCCCCTAAGTTTGGTTATTTACACTATGGCCTTTACATTGATTTTTTTGCAATTTGACCACGGTTTCTTCTTGGAAAACATGTCCTAACTCGGTTTAATGACTGAAATACCCCTAGGTGCCCAATGATCGAAATACCCCTAGGTGGACGCTCGGGAATTCTATGGCATAACACCTTACCTTTCCACGCGCTGCCATGCGCCTACAATCACATGCTTAGCACGTGCGTTTCACATGCTGCCACTAGTCTTCTTCCCCGACGAGACACTCATCGTCGGCCGCCTAGTTTCACCACAAAACCTTTATTTCTTTCTTCCCCCTTGCTCTCCTCGATGATCCAATCACGATGGCACGCCTTGGAGCTCGAAATGGCATCGAAAAAACCCTCAAACGGTCGGCCACGGCATCAGTTGTGATTCTAGCCATGCCTTCAAAAACATGTTAAACTCGTACCAAAATACTTCAAAAACTCCATAAAAGATCCTTGTTTCCTTGGGAGCAAAAGCCCTCTAACTGAATCCTTTGAATCACTGTCAAATGTGAGATATTTGAATGAAAAACTTTGGCTAAACCCTCGGTATTTATAGGCCTATCCCGACCATTTTCTGACTAATTAGAGGTTGTTGTTTTGTCCATATGCAACCTTAGCCCATGCTGAGCCATGCCCTGGCGACGTATGATTGTCCCATCGCAGGATTTGGCTCCCATAATTTGCAGTAGGTGGCGGCCATGCTGTTGCAGAAATTTTTAAAATTGCAGTTCTACCCCCTTGCAATTTCTTTTTGCATTTTGGCCCTCATCCTCAAGCCCCTGAATTTTTTGACAATTCCATTAAGTCCCATATGTTCTAAAACCTTCATTTCACCCCCCAAAGATTCAGGAAAACCATCGTTTCGACCTCCCTCGATCAAAATTAATAATTTGCACTTAGGCTGAATATATGTTTCAATCGTAAACCCTTTTGTTTCAATGCAAAACCACTTAAGGGTTATTCTAATCACAAATTTAGAGCCTCTAGAGGGTTTTGTTGACTTCCCGAAAGTCTCCTACCGCTATTCAATTTTTCTGCCTGAATCGTAGTTGTATCGAAAACTATCTCGGATTTGATTGCTTTCAGTGTCATAAATCACGTCTCGAGACGCTCGTTAAGGACATACCTTTTTCCTTAGGTATCTAAGTCCCGAGGCACTTCCTATCGTCGATTCAACGATTTATTTTGCTATCAAACCACATTTTTGGTATCTTAAACTTGCCTAAATCACATGGTGGCCTTACAAAAATATGGTATATTACACCATTTGCAAGTAGATGAAAGCTATCTAGGTATCCATTACGCATCTTCTGAAGTGGGACTTCGGTTTCCTTTGCCACATTTCGACATGGATTGGTTACGTCACTACAGGATCGTTCCGGCCCAGCTTCACCCTAATGGTCAGGCCCAATTGGTGGGCTTTTTGATCTTTTGTCATCAACGGTAATTGACCCCCTTCTTGATGCTTTTTAGCTATTTCTATCAGTTGTGAAAGGCTGGCGAGGACCGCCAACTCTATACCCTCTAAAAGATTGCCAATCTTGAACTATTTGCCAATCTGCCCAACAAAATTAATCGGTTTGAGGATCGCTGGCTGGTGATAAAGCCCCCACCTAGTTGGGATGCCCCTCTATCTTGGAACTATAATGGCACTTTCCAAGCATGGTTTCCACCCTAAAAGGATGTCTGGGGCATGTATCATCGTATTGTGGATGCATTAACAACACAAGGTCCTATTGAGTTGTCCAGCCTCTTAAGTTTTGGAAATTTTAGAGCTGCGGGTTGGGGGGTTGTAACGTCAACTACTCCTCCTCCACCCTCTACATCTTCTGACCAAGAACAAAGCAATGAAGAAATGGAAAGGGTCGAGAAGGAGGAGATGGAAATGCCCAGGCCATCTTCATATCCTCCTTTCAATCCTTAGGAGGAAATCACTCCTGAGGGTAGATTTCCTTCCGATATCATCCTCATTGTATTTTTTTCTTATTAAGTATTTTATCCAATGTTTTATGTCAGTTTTTGTAGAGATGGCAGGCTCCAACGTGAGGAGGAGGAACGCATTGCGACAGCAGTAGAAATTTCTGCTCACCATACTAAGGGATTTACTAGCTCTCAACCTCCTTGCTCACGCAGGTTTGCAGGGGTCTCATCCTCTAGGGTTGAAAGGCATTGTCGCCTGAGGGGTGACCACTCGAACAAAAAAGTTCCTCCTCCTACTAGAAATTTGTCATCAGTTCCTTCGTCACTGGAAGAAATCATGGACGCTTCTTCTCACACTCCCAGTTCCCGAGGAGGACGAAGCTCATCCTCCTAATTTGTTGGAGACATGGCCCGAGTGGATGAGGAATGTCGATGCCCTATGATCCCCAATAGAAAGAATTATCGTCGCCTTGACAGTGAGAGGTTGTTGGGATCACCTCCTATATCCTTCCTCTTCCAGGCAAAGTGAGGCATACAATGATTATTGGGAATGATACCAAGCTTAATGGACGGGACTTTCAAGTATCCCCTGGAGTGCTAGAAATAGATTCTATTTTTGAACCTGGGATCGGTGCTCGTCTTATCTACTCCACCATTCTCCCTCGAGATGAGCGACATTTTATTAGTGGAAACCATGCCCAGGCCAAGGACGAAGCTGAGCAACACCTGGTGCAAGTAAGTCGATTTTCTCTTCCTCTTTTTGCACAAGGGTTTCTAAACAGCCTCCCTAACTAGCCATTTTCTTTATATAGGGGATTCAAGGGATCATTGCCAGTAATGCATAAGATAAGGCATATCGTGATCAAGTAGAGGCCAAGATATCAGACTGCAGAAATTGTCAATTTGCCTAGAATCAAGAACGCCAAGAACTAAAGTGTCATGCATGATGAGTAGAGATAGGGAAGCAAAGCGTAGAGGTAGAACTAGAGAGGATGCGTGCTCAATTGTTTGAGGCTGAAGTTGGCACCTTGGGTCTCTAAGGGGAAATTCGGGAGTTGCATGGCTGGTTGGAGGCTTCGGAGTAAGAGAAGGTCGGGCTGAGGGCAATGCATGAGGAACTTCTCCAAGAACAGTTATTGCTCTTGACTGAGCTAGAGATAAGTCATAGGCAAGCCTGCGAGGTTTCATCGATAGAAAGGGTCACCATTCGGGCCGAAGCGATGAAGGAATATCACCTTTCAACTGACTGCCAAGATAGGAAGGGGAGGTACACTGCAGGCTTCTTAAACTACAGCTTTTACTTGGCTCACACCCATTTGGAATCCCAGCGAGGAGACTTTTCCTGAACTTCTTCTTACTCTTGAGATTGAGGACTCTACACACATAGACTGGCGTCAGTTTGAACTGGATGTCACCATGAGTCCCTTTTCATAGTTGGACTCTCATTCGGTGGATGATTTGGAAAATATTATGGGCCCATGGGAGCTGTACCCCTTCAACCTTAGAGGGGAAGAGATGGTAGGCACTCTTTAAGACCTCAAGGTGATTGAAGAGGTTCCTAGTGAGGCTACTGATGGTGTGCCAGATATGGTCGAGGCTAAAGAGGGGGAACTTCCAACGGCACTTATGGAGATTCCTACTGATATTTTACTCTTGTGTTTGGTTTTGATGATGAAAAACAAAATCAATTTATTTCCTAAGTCATTTGTCAAGAATATGTTTTGTTGGAGATTATGATTTGTTAAAGATTATGATTTTTCAAGAATATGAAAATCCAAATGATCTATGATTTTTTATATTAGTTGGAGATTAGCAAAAACAAGTTTTAATTAAGATTTGAAAGAATCTCCCAAATGATTTTGACAAAATAGTTTTGATAATGACAAATAATGTAATTTTCATTGAATATGGAATTCATGTATTAAATGTATACTATGCTTTCAAAAATCAATTTTAGGAAGTATCTCAAAAAGAAATGAAGTTGGGTTATTTTAAATTCAAAGGGTTTATTTGAGTCAAAAACTCAAATTAAATTGGTTTAAGTTGTTTTTGAAATATCTCAAAATGTTTCAAACCTAAAGCAAAGCAAGTCTATTAACTAGTCGATAAGGTTTCAAGATTATTATGCATCTGTTGATAAAATATAAATTGATTAACTAATAGTATGCTCAATATTGTTAAATTAATTTTAAAGCTTGACTTGGTCGACTCAGCTATAAGCTATGTCGACAGACAACATTCATGTTTTTGACTTGGTCGACTAAGCTATAAGCTTTGTTGACTAACAGTGCTTATGTGCTAACTTGGTCGACTAACTCTTTAAGTCTGTCGATAGAAGGATAACCTTGGTCGACTAAGTGCCATGCTTATTTATGTCTTGGTCGACTAAGTGTTTTGTTATTTTTATGACTTGGTCAACCAACTTATTTTATCTATTGACGAAGCTTGTTATTTGGCCTGATTCTGTTGACTAACCATTTTTATCAGTCAACTATGTCTCTTTCGCATAAATCATAACGGCTAGTTTTTTCAAATCCCAACGGTCACAAATAGTTATATTTCTCTTAGATCTTTTGGGATGCCTATAAATACAAGTCATAGATGAACTTGAGAAGGCTAATGGACGAGAATGAGTTAATCTAAAGATTGAAAATCATTTTACTTGAAGCTTAAGAGAGTTTGTGCTTTATTTTTCTCCCAAAGGCTTTGTACTGAATTTGTTTCATTTGATTCAAGCCTTGTATCTTTATTGAGAAATATTGTAACTAAGAGTGTATACTCTTAGAAACGTTTGGGCATGGGTGTAACCCTTCATAGCGACGCGCTACACTGCCCGCGTGTAGTGTCAAGTGAGCTAGGGCCGCTGCATCGGCGCCCGGATGTAGTGACAAATGAGCAAGGGCTCCCGCATTTGCTTGGACGGATGTGAGTAAAGAAGTTAGTCCAACATCAAAATCAAAATCAAAATCAAAATCAAAACCAAAACCAAAACCAAAAACAAAATTAAAATCAAAATCAAAACTAAAAATAAAATCAAAAAGAAAATCAAATTCAAAGTCAAAGCCAAAAACAAAATCATAGATTAAGGATTGGGTCATGGAACATAGGAACATTAACAGGCAAAGCTATGGAAGTGGTAGATGTGATGATTAGGAGAAAGATTAATATTATGTGCCTTCAAGAGACGAGATGGGTAGGGAAAGAAGCAAAAAACTTTGTCAGAAAATGGATATAAAATATGGTACACATGAAATGATCGAGCCAAAAATGGAGTGGGGATCATTATGGATAAAAGTTTAATAGATGAGGTAGTGGATGTAAAGAGAACAGGGGATAGGATTATTATGGTGAAGGTTATTCTGGGAAGAATAACTATGAATATCTTTAGTACATATGCACCACAAGCGGGGTTAGGTGAGGAGATAAAAGCAAAATTCTGGGAGGACCTAGAGGGACTCGTACAAATGATACCAAGCGGAGAGAAAGTGATTATAGGAGGTGACTTAAATGGTCACGTGGGTAGAGACGAAAACGGCTATAGAGAGGTACATGGAGGGTATGGATTTGGGGAAATTAATAATGAGGGTAAGTCTATTCTAGATTTTGCAATGGCATATGGGCTCATCATAACCAATATTAGGTTCAAAAAATGGGACGAACACTTAATCACATATAAAAATGTCACATCAAGCACCCAAATAGATTACTTCCTCATGAGATAAGAGGACCGGGTATGTTGTAGGGATTGTAAGGTGATACCGGGAGAGTGTTTGACTACTCAACATAGACTTCTAGTACTTGATGTCCAAGTAAGAAATTGGAAGAGAAAAAATCACATAAAACAAAATCCAAGAATCATGTGGTGGGATTTAAAAGGGGAGAAATAACTAATCTTCAAAGAAAAATTAAGGGGTAGAAGAGAATGGAATGGAGAAGGACAGACAAACCAAATGTGGAGAGAAATGGCTAATGCCCTGAGAAACACAGCAAAGGTAGTGCTTGGAGAGACAAATGGTAGAGCCCCTAACCTTAAGGAGTCTTGGTGGTGGAATGAAGAAGTGCAATTGAAAATTAAAAATAAGAAAAATTACTATAAGGCTGTATATCAATGCAACAATGAATAAAATCAAAAAAATTATAAAGAATCAAAAAAGTCAGCAAAAAAAGCTATTAGTGAAGCAAGGTCAAAAGCATATGAGAATCTATATAAACGACTTGATACAAAAGATGGAGAAAGGGATATAAATAAATTAGCTAAAGCAAGAGAAAGAAAAACAAGGGATTTAAATCAAGTGAAATGCATAAAAGATGAAAATCAAAATGTATTAGTGAATGAGGGAGTGATTAAGGAGAGATGGAAGGAGTATTTCAGAAAATTATTCAATGATGATGGCGACACAAGAGTTAGGTTGGGACATCTTAGTAACTCTGAAGGGAACGTGAGCTATACATTTTATTGACGCATAAGTCCAAATGAAATAAGGCAACCATTAAAAAAGATGAAAAATCATAAGGTGGTGGGACCGGATAATATACTAATAGAAGCATGGAAATGCATGGGAGAAGAGGGTATCTCCTGGCTAACGAAATTATTTAAC
Source organism: Diospyros lotus (assembly GCF_014633365.1). Lineage (NCBI taxonomy): Eukaryota > Viridiplantae > Streptophyta > Magnoliopsida > Ericales > Ebenaceae > Diospyros > Diospyros lotus. The sequence goes on from NC_068350.1 coordinate 25,454,459, forward strand.
GCGATTCTTAAATAAAAAAAGATGTTAGATGAGTGGAGGAAGAGTACTTTGGTCCCTATATATAAGAACAAAAGAGATGTTCAAAACTGTGAAAATTACAGAGGAATTAAGTTAATGGGCCATACCATGAAACTTTGGGAGAGAGTAATAGAGCAGAGGCTCAGAAAAGAAACAGAAGTCTCAGAAAATCAGTTTGGTTTCATGCCCGGTAGATCAACAATGGAAGCTATATACCTACTAAGGCGCCTAATGGAAAGGTATCGGGATCATCAGAAGGACCTACATATGGTGTTTATAGATCTAGAAAAGACTTATGATAGGGTCCCTAGAGAAGTATTGTGGAGGGTTTTAGAGAAGAAAGAAGTCCGAATAGCCTATATACAAGCCCTTAAGGACATGTATCATGGTGCAGAGACAAGGGTTAGAACATGCGAAGGGGATACTGAACCGTTTAAAATTACAATAGGATTGCATCAAGGTTCTGCACTAAGTCAATACTTATTTTCTTTAGTAATGGATGAACTCACTAAAGATATTCAGACAGAGGTGCCATGGTGTATGCTATTTGCAGACGACATAGTGTTGGTGGATGAAACAAAAGAAGGAGTGAACACTAAGCTTGAGTTTTGAAGAAATAATTTAGAATCTAAGGGATTTAAATTAAGCAGAAAGAAAAAAAAATATATGGAATGTAAATTTAGTAAGAATGCAAGAGTGGAGGATGTTATAATAAAATTGGAAGACCAAATCTTACAAAGAAAAGACCATTTTTGATATTTGGGATCAGTGATTCAAAAAGATGGAGAAATTCACGAGGATGTCACACATAGAATTAAGGCAGGTTGGCTAAAATGGAGAAATGCATCGGGGGTGTTATGTGATGGTAAAATCCCATTAAAATTGAAAGAAAATTCTATAGGACAGCTATAAGACCAGTTTTGTTGTACGGCTTAGAATGTTGGGCAGTCAAATACCAACATGAGCAAAAGACGAGTATAGCGAAGATGAGGATGTTAAGATGGATGTGCAGCCATACAAGAAAAGATAAAATTAGAAATGAAGTTATTCATAATAAGATAGGAGTAGTGCCAATGGAGGAGAAGATGAGAGAGACTAGACTAAGATGGTTTGGTCATGTGAGAAGGAGACAAAGAGACGCTCCTGTGAGGAGAGTTTATGAAATGGAACAATTAATCAAAAAAATAGGTAGAGGCAGACTTAAGAAGACTTTGAGGGAGACATTAAAGTTTGATATGAAGTGTATGGATCTCAATGAAGATATGACAAAAGATAGAAATACATGGAAGTCTAGAATTCATGTAGCCGACCCCATATAGTGGGATAAAGGTTGGATATGTTGTTGTTGTTGTTGTTGTTGTATTGCTAGAGGGCTTGCTTTTCAAGTAAGAGGTTGTATTTCCTAGCTAGGTACTAGAGGGCTTGCTTGTATAAGCAAGAGGTTTGTAATTTCCTAGTCTTGGACTAGAGGGCCTACTTGGTTAAGTAAGAGGTTTTAGTGGATTGTTTGCAAAATCCTTAGTGAGGAGTTAAGGTAGTGGATTAGGCTTGGGTTAAGCTGAACCACTATAAATCCTTGTGTTCATCTCTTGTACTTTTGTTCTTTGATCTTCATCTTTCCTAGCATTAGTTTATTCCTCACTTGATTCACATATTTATCTTTGTAAATTTATATTTGTCATTTTATATGCTTTACATTTTAAATCACTAAAATCTCAATTTTGTATCAAAAAGTTTTTCAAAGTCTATCAAGTTTTTAAATTCTCCAATTCATCCCCCTCTTGGGTGTGTGCCATAGGATTTCAAACCTAAAACCTACAACATCCTTTGGGTTCGCTAGGCACTCATCCCGAAGATCTCGTTCCCGCGAATAGATTTTTTGTCTCTTCATTTTTTTGTATGTATCTTGTACTTTATATTTTACTTTCAGCAATAAAAGTTATACTTTCAAAGTCGTTTTGTTCTTGGCATTTGTCTTCTTTAATTATCTTGTTCAATAAGATTCATACTGTAACACCCCGTCTCGCCAGGTGTGTCACTATAAGCGTATTTCTAGAAATGTTTTTTTTTTTTTTTTTTCCAAGTTCATCACGCGTAGTGATTTCAAGAACAATCTTCACATGTAGATATCGAATCCTGAGAACCCCAGTCTTGCCCATTTAACTAACAAGATCAATAATCTTAACAACTAAATGAGACATAATATAACGCAGCGGATACATTAACATCAAAATACCATGGCCCACCACGAGTTCATACAAGGTGTTCCAACACCGAAACACTTATTGCAAAACTACCAAATGATAACGATATTATCATACTACCGTTCATACACAACCAAATACATACTAAAGTTTCCAAATGATACAATGACTAGCAAGCTAAACACTGTTGGTCTTAACTAGCCACGTCCTCGCCCTCGTAGTAGTCCCTGGCTGGAACATTTGAATGTTCCAGGGGTATAACCCATGTTAGATGATAAAACATCTAAGTGATGGCATGAACAGTTTACATAATGCATGAAAGACATACGAGCATAGCATATACAGACAAAATGTCTACATGCAAACACGTCTAACTTGAGAAATCTCCCTGACATACTCAACCTTCCGTGGAAAATCCATTCCACACACCATTGGGGTTGACCTTGTCGCGACATACTTAATTCTCTAGTGTCCTACTGTGTCACTCATTCACCTGGATTAACCTTTTTCCCATTCTCAAGAAGACCCCATCCCGTCCCACATGGACCTAACAACGACACGAAAATCAATACCCCGATGATATGAAAATCACACGCCATGCACCGACTCTTTTGCAAGTAAAAACAGTTGATGCAATATACCACATGATCAATATGCAAGTGATGCCATATATATATGAATAAAACGCATAAGCATAGCATCCCAATTTTTGCCTCAAAAAGCGTGTCGTACCTCGAAAAACATGCAAACCTTCCTTCTAACAATCCAGTCGTCTCCTATTTACCATTATGACTATGGAAGTCAATATTTCTATTTTTCCCTATTTTTCCTATTTTTCAAACATTTATTCCTTTCGAAAATTCACAATAAACACCAAACACCAAATTTTTCCAAATATTTTTACATAAACCCTCCTAAAATAATTTTAGAAAAATTACAAAATTAATTTCAGACCCAAAGAAAACCTCACGTGCCCCTACGAGCCTGGCGCGTGGTTGAGGGTGGAGTCCGCTCGTGCACATGCTCGGCTGGTCTTCTCCGGCCTTTTTCTCAGGCGATGGTCTCTGTTGGTCTAACCAGACATACCCTCTTGAAGCCCTCCTTAAGGCGACGCTATCGGTGCCTTTAAACGCCGGAAATCATCACCGAAAAAGGCCTTAAAGGCCAGTTGCAGGTCGCAGCTCCGGCGAGCCCGACTTTCTGGCCATCTCGCTGAAACTCGATGAATCCTATGCCAAACTCTCCCATTTTATCCAGAAATGCTCCCCACAATGCAAAGATCAAAATCCCCCTAACCTCTTTGCTCGATTCAACCCAAAACACCCTGAATTTCTCTCGATTCCTTTTGAAACCCTCGGCCTTGGTTGGGCTATTTATACTCGATTTCGATGCCAAAACCCACAAAATCTTTGCCATTCTTATCCTTTACACCAGATCTAGCCTTTAATCCCATCATCTAGCCCTAAATCATGCACAAAATCCCTCAAAAAATCTGGCAAAAGATTCGATCCCATTCGCCCTTAAAATCGATCACATCACGGCAGTTCTCGGCCAATGGCCTCTCCTAAAGCGACCATCATCACCTGGAGGCTATCCCCAAGCTTCCAGGTGAGCTTCCCGATGCCTCAGGGCGGCTGGCCGGCAGCCACAGGCAGCCGGTCTATTTCACACCATGGAGTTTTGTTTTTTTACATTTTAGCCCCCAAATATTTTCCAGTTGCATTTCCACCCTGTCTTTGATACCCCTGATCTATCCAACTATACCACTAAGGCCCACAAGTTTAGTAATCTTCATTTCTCCCTTGAAATTTCGGAAAAACTATCGCTTTGATCTCCCTCGGGCAAATTTAAAAAATTATACTTAGGCCCAGTTGATCGTTTTGACCTTAAATCCCTTCATTTCGACCCAAATTCTCTTAAGGGTTGTTTCATACATAAAATCTAAGTCCCCAAGACATTCCATTGACTTCTTGGATATTTCCTACGTCGATTCGATTTTCTCAGCCCGGTCAACAATTGTACCGAAAACTGTTCCTGATCCAACTTCTTTCATCACCTAAAATCATAACTCGTATTACTTGTTAATATTATACCATTTTCCTTGGCTATCTGAGGTCCGGGGTACTTCCTCGGGTCGTTTCGGTCACTTATGACTACGATAGTGTGTCCTATAGCCTTATTCTTTCAATAATTCCGTTTATACCCTTCATCAAAAACCATTTTTACTCTTAATAATTTCCTGGGTATTACATTCTCCCCCCTTAAATAAATTTCATCCTCGAAATTTAGTCCGTAATAATTGTATCACCACTATTGCTAATGACTCCCAATAGAAATATCATAGATACCACTCCTAATCCTTAGCAATCACTCATAACTTACATCCTAACACGATCCATGCTTACCAAGCATCTTACTCATTTTCCAGAATATCCCGTTGTAGCTCTATACTGGCGACCACGAATCCCATAATAGTTTATAAAACCTAATATCACTTCTAATCGTGTCCTCAAAACTCATTTTATTTGACTAGTAATTCTCCCAACCCACTCTTATGTTAATGCATATGTCATGATCATACAAAGATTGAACTAACTCGGCTGCCATGATTGGACAGAAATTGATAACATTGAACTTACTCAGCTTTAATTTCTCTCAATTATCAGTACCTCGATTGCATATTAACTTTTTGAGACAATTTCTTAGCCTCTTGCAGTTGGTGACGCAAATCATCAATTTAGGTCTATCAAGAACTCAATTTTTTTTTTTCTTATGGCAACCTAACATCCTGGCATGTTACTATTTCTCTTCCAAACACCATCTATCATTCAAATTAGTTTGTCTCAACACAGAATTCTCATGTCATTTTAATTCATTGTTCACAAAATAACATTCCACTGTTATACTATTAACTCGAGCATTTAGACCCATACGTTATTCGTGGCACCTCACACTAGAACTGCCAAGCGTTGTATCTCATCTAATCAATGCTTTCCATATACTTCTCTCATGAGGAACAATCTCTCTATTAAGTCAAACAAGATCCCTATTATCCCTGAGTCTAGAAATAGATTTAATCTCGTCCCTCTTAGGCAGTCTAGTTTCCATACAACTTCCTTAAATGAAAACCTTACTGGACAACTTTTGGTTCTCACTGGATCTTTAGCAACACCTAGCATAACTTTAATAGCTTAGCCTACTGTCTTACAATCCAAATAAAATTTTCGTGGTGGAACTAGAAACTCACGTCCTCCTTTATAACAACTCATTATATGTCTTCTCAAATCATAATGTAATACCCCAAGTTTTTTTAGGCATTAAATACAATGTTTTCTTGGAAATCAAAGGATACATGTGAAGTTTCGGGGTAATCGCCGAGGAATGAATGAAGGGTTTTCTGAAAAATCATGGAAACTATCGCAAGGGGACATCATCTAAGGTATTTTGGAGAAGTTTAAGGAGTTATAGGGCTCAAGGGATATAAGTGCAAAGAAGTTTTTGGGTTAAAGAGTTATTTATAAGAAGTTAAAATATCTTATGACTAGTTAGTTAAAGGAACCAAGTAAGCTAACTTAGTTAGGAGACATAATCATGAGGAATCTTGAAAAATGAAATTAAAATGTGGTGGCACATGTTTAAAAGGACACATGTCGCAAGGGGGAGAAATGGCTCAAATCTCAAGGGACACTTGGCACAATCCTATGAAAGCAATAATTACAACCTTATCTAAGTGACACATGGCAAGTGACACATGGCACTCTTGGATTGGCCATAAATGCCTATAAATACCAAGGCCTTAGAAGGGAAAATCTCCCCATTAATCAAGAGGAAAAGAGGAGGTGAGTTGAGAGGAGAAACTTTGCTCAAAAATAGAGTGGTAAAACACTTCGTCGGAAAAGTTGGACCGCCACTGTAAAAGGAGTTAAACAGCATAAAAATAGCAAGATAATTCTAATTTATTTCCATATTTCAATAGATAATTGAATAAGGAGAGCGTGGGTTCAAACAAAAGTCAAATCGGAGTCCGGACGAGGGAGAACGGGCCGAAAAACCTCAAGACGTCAAAGCTGGAGGGGCGGCGCGTGCGGTTCACGCGTCACCTGACTGCCGCGAGTGGAGCGCGTGGGGCTCCTTCCTCCAGTGCGTGATGGAGCATGAGAGGCCCTCTTGGGCCCAAATTTTTTATACTTGGTTCTTAAATTTTTACCTAGGACCCTATATAAAAATATTTTAGGTTTGAGTTTCGAAAATATGTTATTTTTGCAGAAAAGCATTCCCGAACCCTGTGAACAGTAACTTAACGCTTTCGAACCAGCAAGGTGAGTGATTCCTGCATGTTTTGTGACGCTTTGAGCATTTTTTGCTTCACTTGTGTGTGGATGTTGGCTTGCATATAATGCCTTTGTGGTATACATGTCATATTTTCCCTTGATTATGCATATTCCTTATTCTTTGTCATATATCATGTTCATGTTGGTGACTGTGGCTAGTTGTTGGGCCATCATGGAAGAACTCGTGCTCTTGTGGTGAGCCAAGGGGTGACTATGATGACCGTGGGGGTGATTGCAACACCTTGGCATTGCTACCACAGGGGTGGATTTCATTATGACCTTATTGCATCTGCACGCATGTACTTCATTGTTTGATTCACTCACTTAGATGTAATAATCTAACTTGGGTGTTTCATACCCTTGGGACATTCAATGTCCCAGCTTTATCAAAAGTATCAAGTGTTGCAGGTTCCAATTCAAACGTGGGCAAGGAGGTGATGCTTGGCTAGATCCGGGCTTTTATTTCATTATGTACCCATGTAATCCGAGTGACGTATTGTAATAGCAGCTAGGATGCTCGAGCTTGTAATAAGTGTGTGAGTGTCCGATGGTTGTACTAAGGGTTGTAGCTTTGCTGCACGAGCATGGGTAACATCTCAAATGATGCACTTTGAATGTCATATAGAGAGGCTTCCATGATAAGGGTTTATTTGCTACTTTGGGCGTGTGTTGCAATTGTAACTTCAAGTAGTGAGTTGCATCTTTTGCGTTTATTGAAAGTTGTATGCATTTCTTGTACATATAAAGGAAATATAGTAGAAACCCTTTTTGTTTAGCTTTGGTTAAGCTTCCAGGTTCGATCCAACGCTTCCGTTGGTAAGGGTTTCCATAACACCCATCGGTGATGTCTGCTTATATTCTATGTTATTGTGTATTTGGGAAAAGTGGGGCATTACACATAACATGTCTCTTGGAAGGAAAAACATATTTTGATTTACTTATCGACCTATAACTTACCATATCTTTATGTTGACTTCATCCTCTTCTAAAGATCAACTCAGTTTTTGAGAGTACCGAAATATATCTACTATTGTTCCAACCTTTTATATCACTAAAGGTAAGATTCAACAATTAAATCGGAGTCAATTGCTCACAATTCCTGGGGTGCGTATTAATAGACACACGAAACTAAAAGTTAAGTCAATAACTAGAGTTAAATTTCTTTCAAATGCCATATTTGAGTAACACTTTTTCCTAAGCAAGTTTGTAACACATGCCTATATTAGGGATCGTTCCATTCCTGGTTAGGACCTACCTTGACCTACGAACACAATTACTGTTTCATCACAACTTCTAAATTTTCCCGATCAGACTCATCACTTCTTAGTAACCTTAACTTCTCAAATTTCTGTCGTGGATGCAATTATCCTAGAAGAATCCTTCACAAATCTTCGTTACCATCTCGCCAAACATTATTTCGTTGCTCGAGATTACATTTCCTTCTTTCGATTCTCTTTTGACTATCAACTATCATAATCCACATAGCAATTATCCCGCTTAGGTCACCTTCCAAGCTTTTACCCCTTTCCATAATGATTAGGGATCCTACCATGATGCTCTAGTCCCTTGGAACTTTGACTCTAAACCATACATAACATTCTCAGTGTTGCCCAAACTTTGGCACCTGACCGTCTCCACAGTTCACTTTGTTGCTCCGACTCGTGGGTATCACACCCAAAACCTACGAGCCAACTACCAGTCCTCTGCCTTGGTCCCTAGGCTCAGATCCGTTGTTACAGGCCAAACACCTTTGGTGTTATCATTACGCTAGAATTCCTTATTCCACCTCCGAGAGCTACTATTGTTCTATTAGTACTAATCCAAAACCCTGATCTCTTAGTTTCTTAATTTTCTTTTCTAAAGAAGATATCACTCAATTTGAGTGGGCACCCTTGTCCTAACCATTCGCAGTACTTCAATTTTCTTCTATGATCAAATCTCCTTTAGTTTCCAACTTACCATGGAACCTCACGTTCTTGCTGCTACCCTTACAGGTGCTATAATCATTTCTTCCAAAATTACTAGAAATCTACCCAGCTCTATTATAATGTTCAAAAATTATACTAGGTTGCGTAACTGTACTTTTCTATAGATTTATGTCATAATCATAGGCTCCGTCTATCATAAATCTTGTTCTAAAAGCTCTTCCCTCCTGTATATATTTCTGACATCCTATTTCAACTTGACACCTCACTTTATGGATCATCAATCCTATTTCTCTCTTTGAATCTATTAGGATCAACTTTGACTTATTAGGACCTAATCATGTCTCAAGATATCTTTAGGGGCTCTACCAAGCTTTAGCAAGTCCTATCTCATTGATTGGTGCCTTAAAACTCAAGACAAAACTTTTATGATTACCCCTTAGTCCTTGACAATTATCGTGCTAACTATGTGGTTTATAAAGACTTGTCATCCATATGACCCTTTGAGTGCGTAATTTCACACACATTGTTACCACTCACATTGCTAATTATTTTCCTCTGAGTTTGAACCTTCTTAAATCGACTAGAGTCATTTCAAGCTTAAGATGTAATCGTTTCCTCGGGTTGGAATATCATTTTATCTCCAAGTCTATACCTGTAACACCCCAAATTTCTTGAGCGTGTTATAACTTAGGATTTCAGGAATATAAAAAATTTTCATATAACAATAACTGTCATACATCACACAATATCCCAAAAATCCAAATTTACACCTTCTCAGCTTAACAAACCCAATAATCGAATAGCTAAGACAGGCGTTAAAATCTTGAATGCGGAAGCTAGATCGAACCTGATATGGTTCACAACTATAATACTTTATTTATCATAAAATTGTTCAAGACGTTTACAAAATGAATTACATGGACATCATCTCTCGCAAGATATAATTGAACGTCTTAAACATATCCAAGACATACATAGGTTCGCATATAAATGAAAATATTATAAACATGCTATAGACAGCAAATTAAACTTATTCTTCAGCTACCTCATTTCCCTTAGAGCCGCTCGTCGAACCTGGAACGTTTGAATATTCCAGGGACATAGTCCAATTAGAAGATGAATCTTCTAGTGAGAAACTCCAAAAACAGTTTATATCGATGCATGATCAGGTATAAAATGTATGAGAAAACAACGAGAACTACTCCGAAGTGCCTCGTGAACACGTTAGCCTCCTCCAACGAGAGCTTTCTCAATGGCGCACGCATAGCGCCTCTCGGGAGGTCCCTAACCATGTCACTTTGGCCCGACTTCATAGCACTCATGCAGGCACCACATCTGTTGTTCCTTAAGCTCACGGTCTTCCCCACGAGAGCTTTCTCGATGGCGCACGCATAGTGCCTCTCGGGGGATATCCGACTTTTTCCCTCGGCCAACAATAGATAGGTACAACAGTATGGCCACACGAATTTTATAAATGCAACAGTTAAAAAGCCAATAGCATATAATTTTTAGAAAAATACATTTCGTATATGCATCATGATTTCACGTAAGAGAATAACAAGCGTTTATGTGTAAGAACTTCACGAAACACGTCTCATGCAATAGAAGTCTCCCATAAGAGAATAAAAAATAGGATTTGGAGTATAGGAGTCTCACCTTGTTGAGTTATCTCTTCGACGATATAATTTACAGCAAACGGCCTAGGTTTTTGCAGAAAATATGTATTTTAGTATATCTAAACTAAAATATTTTTACACAGAGTTGAATAGTATTAAAGTAAGAGTATAACTGGAAAATTTCATGTAACAACAACCTGTCACGCGCTCTCACGCGCCAAAAGAAGGCTGGACACGCGCCCCCACGCGCAGCCATTATCCGGCGCGTGTAACTCACGCGCAGGCACCAGATTCCGAACAGCAACGTGTCGGTTTGGTATTTCGGCCATATCTCCCTCGTTTTAACTCCGATTCGACCCCCGTTTGAACCTACGAGACCCTTTCTTCCCCCTCTACAAGATTATCAACAAAAATTGCACTTAACTCACTTTTTTGCTGACTGATTTGGGCGAATTCCGGCAAAGACCCGCAACTCCGACGAGGCTCGTTCTCCGCCGCTTCTTCGCCTCTTTCTTCCCGCCTTCTTGCCGAACCTCCTTCTCTCTCTCTAGAGTAAGCTCCTCCTCTTAGAGTGCTTCACTCCTCAAATTTGTTTGGAATGGTTTGAGAGCAACTCAAGGTGCCTATTTATAGAATCTTCAACCAATGGTGTTATGCCACTTGTCACAATCTTAGCCATGGACTCCAAAGACTCAAAGCCATAATTGAGTGGCTTTTGAAATCTAAAACTAGAATTAATCCATCTTTTGAAATCCAAGCTAAAACCCTAAACTTCTTTCAAATAACACTTTGGCCCATATTTCAAGTTTTCAACTTTAACATTTCACCACCTAAACTCATAATTTCATCATTCTTTCATTTGGATAATTTCTCTAATTAGAATTATACCATCAAACATCAAATTTATCGAGATACTTAAAATCCCAGAATTATTAACTCAAAATTACTCAATATATACGATTTTTCGGAAGCCCCTTACCATCATTCGGTATTTTTAGGTTATAACTTAACTTAACCGAAGACCATTTCTGATTTGATTTCTTTCAGTGCAATAAGTCTCACCTCGAGACGCTCATTAAAATTAAACCTTTTTCCTTAGGTATCTAAGCTCTAGGGCACTCCCTGCGACTGATTCGATCACTTGTTGCCATTTCAAACATATTTTTCGATATTTTAACTCACTTAAAATACGTGGCAATTTCACGAAAATATAGGGTGTTATATTCTCCCTCCTTAAGAGAATTTCGTCCTCGAAATTTGAAATATACTCGGATTGATTGAAGGTTAAATAATTATGGCATTCTGGAATACAATTTCTGGAAAAAAAATTTCTTACTCTATTTCCATTTCCTCGAACAGATGAGGATATTTCTTCCTAATTGTTTCCTCAAGTTCCCACGTTGCCTCGTCATCCGAGTGCTTTCCCCACTGAACCTTCACTAACGGAATCTCTTTATTTCGCAACACTTGAGTCCGACGATCTAAAATTGCTCCAGGTGACTCCGGGTAGGTCAAGTCATTCCTTAGTTCAATTGTCTCCACTCGAACTCTGAGGGTTGGATCTGGCACATGCCTTTGAAGTTGGGAGACGTGGAACACATTATGAATCCCAGACAAGCTAAGTGGAAGCTCCAATCGATAGGCCAAAGGTCCGACTCTTTCCACAATCGGATATGGTCCTATATACCTTGGCTTCAGCTTTCCTTTACCTCTTCCATGCATCACCAAATGCTGGGGTGACACCTTGAGATACACTAGATCTCCCACCTCGAACTCTAGATCCCTTCTTCTTTGATCTGCATAAGATTTTTGTCGGCTTTGCGCCGCTCGGATCCTCTCTTGGATTACTCGAATCTTATCGGTAGTCTGTTGCACAAGCTCGGGCCCCAACATCTGTCGTTCCCCTACTTCGGTCCAACAGATAGGCGATCGACATTTCCTTCCATACAAAGCCTCATAAGGAGCCATCCCAATGCTGCCGTGGTAACTATTGTTGTACGCGAATTCTACCAATGGCAGATGCTCCTCCCAATTCCCTCCAAAATCAAGGGCACAGGATCTCAACATATCTTCAAGCGTTTGAATTGTCCTCTCTGATTGCCCGTCAGTCTGGGGATGATAAGCCGTACTCAATTTTAGCTGAGTCCCCATGCATTCCTGCAAACTCTCCCAAAACCTCGAGGTGAACCTTGGGTCCCGATCTGAAACTATACTTACCGGTGCACCATGGAGTCGTACGATTTCCTTCACGTACTGCTCTGCAAATTTTCGTACCGATTGATCCATCCTCGTAGGCAGGAAATGGGCTGACTTTGTCAACCTGTCTACCACCACCCAAATGACATCATTGCCCCTTCGGCTCTTTGGAAATCCTGTCACGAAATCCATCGTGATATGTTCCCATTTCCACTCGGGAACTTCCAAAGGTCTCATCTGAAGGATCATGAACGAGGAAACAAAGCATGCAACGGAAGCGTTTTAAAATCAAAAACGTTCCTCGTATTGATAAGAATCTAGGAGACTTACTTTTGCGGCGGATTACCGGACGGAATGGAGCGATGGGAGCTTCTTCGCGTGGTGGAGACGACGACTGTCCTGCTAGCCTTCGGCTCTGTCGCATCAGAACTCAAACGCACCCTTTCGATCTTCCGGAGTATGACTCGAACTCGTGGCCTCTCTTCGGTGAAGAAGAATGAAAAACGACTTGGATGAAAAAACAACTAAAGAGAGATATATATAGGGAGAACCCTAGGGTTAAAACCCTAGTGGGCCAAACCCTAATGGGCCAAGACCTTTTAATTAATTTTCTAATTGGGTTAACCCAATTAATTAATTAAAAACCCTAATGAACTATTATTTTATTCTAGCCCAATGGACCATTCTGAATAAAATAATTCTCTCTCAATGTAATTCATCCAACAAGCCAAATGTATTAAAAAATACATGAGTTATATTGAGCTACCCCGGGGACCAAAAGACAAATTATTCACGGCTACTAAAATGACCAAAATATCCCTGCTACCTAGTAGCTATATTTTGTCATTCTAAGTGTTCCAACTATCACCATATGGTAACACTGACCCCACGAATAATTTTGCATATGCCATGTCTTTGACCTACTAGTGTAATGATGAAAATACCCCTCTGCGTAACACCCATCATTTAGAAAGGAATACTGTACTAACACCTTTCTAAATGACTTCTACCATCCTTAGATCACTAGTCCAATAATCCGTGACTACTCGAATGTACTTGCTTATCACTGGGAGCTACCCAGAAGCACACACTCTTAAGTCACGTTCCCAGGGCCCTGGATTATTCGATTATTCTTGGACAATCACAAGGGGGTGAATCACAGAAACTATCTTGTATTAGTCTGTCTTAGCTAATTAGAAACCATACTCCCAACTCAAAAGGATATTGATCTTTGATAGACCTCACCTACAATGAATCTAAGAATATAGCTCTAGGTTCACTAGACCACCAACTAATACTCAAGTATTAGAGTACTCGTCCACGTAGTAGCAGTGATAGACTAGCTCCATGATAATTAGTACTTTGTCATTAGCTTCTATCACAGGTCCACTCTACGCATTCCAAATGCGCTTGTACAATTAGAGTAAACGGACTATTTACTGGCTAAGGCAAGCCATCCTCCATTAGGATCTATTGCACAATGATCTTATCATGATAGAATGCCCAGTTCTATCAAAAGATCAAGAGTTATATTTTCTTGCTTATTAAGTACCCATGATTCATGCCTAACTGTGAAGAACGACCCATCACATGAATCACTTACTTAATAGCATGGACACCTTTCCAACAATTAAATGCAAATAATATATGTGCCATAAACTGAATAAAAGAAACATCATTACCATAAATTAAACAAAACATGTCTTTAGGGCATACATTTCCAACATCATCAACCCTGCGGGTTTCTGGTGCTCAATCTTTACCCTTTGGCATATATCGCATTGTGCCACTCTCCTTGCCACGCTGGCCTTCATCCCAGGCCACCAGTAGATTTCTTGAAGATCTTGATACATCTTCGTGGCTCCTAGATGCACGGTATACTTAGCTCTATGGGCTTCATCCAAAATTTTCTGCCTCAACTCCCGAAGGTTTGGCACGTACACTCTACCCTGAAACCTGAGAATGCCATTTCGCATCTCAAAATCTAAACTCTTGGGCTGGCCTTGCTCGTCTACCCATAGACGTATGCCGGTCACTCCCACTAGCCTCCCATATTTTGGTCTCCAAATCCAGTTGAACCGCCAGGCCAACTACTAGGACAGAAGATCCCTTCGGTACTACACTCACCGTCATCAGGCTAAAAGCGTCAATCAACAGCCACTCCTGGGCCATCAACCCGGCCATAACAGTAGGCACAGTCCTACTCAAAGCATTAGCTACCACATTGGCACGCCCCGGGTGATACAAGATGGTGCAATCGTAGTCCTTGAGGAACTCCATCCAGCGTCGCTGCCTCATGTTCAACTCTTTCTGCGAGAACACATACCTTAGACTTTTGTGGTCTGTGAATACATCAAACGTCTCTCCATATAGGTAGTGCCTCCATAGCTTCAGAGCATATACCACCGCTGCCAGCTCCAAGTCATGTGTTGGGTAGTTCACTTCGTGTCTCTTCAATTGGCGTGATCCATATGCGATCACCCGACCATGCTGCATCAATACATAACCCAAACCAACCTTCGAGGCATCGGTGTATACAACATATCCACCAGGCCCACTAGGCATTGCCAGAATAGGTGCCGAGGTCAGTCTGTCTTTGAGCTCTTGAAAGCTTTCCTCGCACTTGGCAGTCCATTCAAACTTGACCTCCTTTCGTATAAGCTTCGTCATAGGTGCAGCTATCTTCGAAAACCCTTCCACGAATCTTCGATAGTAGCCTGCCAATCCCAAAAAGCTTCGTACTTTGGTCACACATGTCGGCTGCTTCCATCCTCGAACAGCCTCAATCTTAGCTGGATCCACTGAGATTCCTTCGGCTGAGATCACATGCCCAAGAAACGCCACTTGGGATAGCCAGAACTCGCACTTCGAGAACTTGGCATACAATTGGTGTTTCCTGAGGGTTCCTAGCACTATTCTTAAGTGCTCCTCGTGGTCACTTTCATTCGAAGAATACACCAATATATCATCTATGAAGACGATCACAAATCGATCCAAGTAGGGCTTGAATACCCTATTCATAAGATCCATAAATGCTGCTGGAGCGTTAGTTAATCCGAATGGCATTACAAAGTACTCAAAATAGCCATACCTCGACCGAAATGCCGTCTTCGGAACATCATCTGGTTTAATTCTCAGTTGATAATATCCGGATCTCAAATCAATCTTCGAGAACACCTTCGCTCCTTGTAGTTGATCAAACAACTCGTTTATCCTTGGAAGTGGATACTTGTTCTTTACCGTGGCCTTATTTAGATGACGGTAGTCAATGCACATCCTTAGACTCCCATCTTTCTTCTTTACAAATAGTACTGGTGCGCCCCATGGCGACGTGCTTGGCCTAATGAACCCCTTATCAGTCAACTCCTATAGCTGACTCTTTAATTCTTCCATCTCCGCCATAGCCATTCGGTATGGCGGAATTGATATCGGCTGGGTTCCTGGCACTAACTCAATTTCCCAAGGTGGAGGTAGTCCTGGTAACTCTTCTGGAAACACATCATCATATTCTCGTACTACTCGCACCTCATTGAGTTTCGGTACCTCTCTTTCTTCTAACTAAGCATAAGCTATGAATCCATGAGCTCCTCGGCTCAACAACTTTGCTGCCTTCATTGCCGAAATCATCTTTATGACCTCGGGGTCGCCTTGTCCCCGAAATTTAACCCACCATCCCTCGGGTTTTCTTATGGTCATTATCTTCCTACGACAGTCTATATTGGCGTCGTACTTGGACAAGAAGTCCATCCCCAAGATTATGTCGAAGTCATATACTTCTAACAGAATCAAATCAGCCTGGAACCAAACATTACTCAGGCTAATTTCACATCCCCTCACCATTTCTGAGGACTTCATACTTTTTCCCATAGGTGTCGAAATCACCATAAGACACCCCATAGACTCGGTTTCTACTCTCAAACTCCCAGCCAAAGCATGCGATATAAAAGAATGAGTAGACCCTGGATCTATCAATGCATGCACAGGAGTATCCAAAATGAAGAGAGTACCTTGGATAACTGTAGGATTCGCCTCTACATCCTCCTTGGTCAAGTTATAGACTCGTCCATGTCTGGTCCCTTTTCCCTCTTCAATCTTTAGTGGCTGGTCTTTCTTCTTCGGGCAATTCCTTGAGATGTGCCCGTGCTGGTTGCAATTGTAGCAGATCACATTCACTGGTGCTGCTGCTATGGCCTTACCTTCTTGGACTGTTCCCCTTGAGCAATTTCTTGAAGTATGCCCAGGCTGTCCACAAGTGTAACAGACAATGCTTTGGCCATCGCACCTCTTGCCCGGGTGCCTCTTCTTGCATTTAAAGCACGCCTTGCCCTTTTTCACAATCTTCCCATCCCGAGGTCCATAGTCAAGTGGGATTTCTCTGATTGTCCTCCAGTTTGAACAGTCGTGGCCTTTAGTTCTGCCACCCGCGTCATATTCTCCTCGGCCGTCATAGCTTTGAAAACTATGTCTGCATAAGACTCCACATGGACCAGGCTCATCAACTGTTGAAATTCAATTCGCAAGCCTTGCAAGAATTTTTGTCCCTTCTCTAAATCGTCCATCCCGTACAGCGGCATATACTTAATTAACCGCAAAAATTCAGCCTCGTATTGGGCCACAGACATATTTGGCCCTTGGCGTAAGTTCATGAACTCTCGAGCTCTAGCCAACTTCCAGCAAGTGGGAAAGAATTTCTCGTTGAATAATTCCTTAAATCGTTCCCATGACATCTGGGGTGCCTCCCCCAATTCTACATCTGTCGCCGACCCTTGAGATCCCATCCGATTAGGTATCGCTCGCTGCATAGACCTCCACCATTGGGCAGCTTCCTCTTCCAACATATAGGTCACACACTCGACCTTGTCCTCATTCAAGATTCTCAATCTTTGTAGGATCTTCTCAGTCTGGTCCAACCAGTATTCACTGATTGCCGGGTCATCTGCTGGTTTTCCTCAAAACACTGACGGATTTTGTCGTAGATACCTCTCCAAGGAATCTACTCTTCTTTGCTCGGGCTGCAACTCCAAAATTCGCCCAGCCATTCCTTCAAGGATTCTTTCAATCCTATCTATCCGGCCTTCACCAAGGTCAGCTCGTGCATCTCTTTGACCTTCCACACCACCTCCTGGGTGCGGGTTGGTGTTGCTTTCTTCGCCATTGCCTCTCTCGCGCCTGTTCCTTCTTGTATTCACCATCTAACAAGAAGACAGGGCGATCTATTAAATCATCATGGCATGACATAATTCAATTTGAATAAGCAACAAGAGTATGCCACTAAATATTTCAAAAAAAATCCTAACCTAATTCCCAAAACTTACGGTGGCTTTACTCATCTAGCCACATGTGAACTTTTCCTTAGGTTCGCTCTGATACCAACTGTAACACCCCAAATTTCTTGAGCGTGTTATAACTTAGGATTTCAGGAATATAAAAATTTTCATATAACAATAGCTGTCATACATCACACAATATCCCAAAAATCCAAATTTACACCTTCTCAGCTTAACAAACCCAATAATCGAATAGCTAAGACAGACGTTAAAATCTTGAATGCGGAAGCTAGATCGAACCTGATATGGTTCACAACCAAATACTTTATTTATCATAAAATTGTTCAAGACGTTTACAAAATGAATTACATGGACATCATCTCTCGCAAGATATAACTGAACGTCTTAAACATATCCAAGACATACATAGGTTCGCATATAAATGAAAATATTCTAAACATGCTATAGACAGCAAATTAAACTTATTCTTCAGCTACCTCCTTTCCCTTAGAGCCGCTCGTCGAACCTGGAACGTTTGAATATTCCAGGGACATAGTCCAATTAGAAGATGAATCTTCTAGTGAGAAACTCCAAAAACAGTTTATATCGATGCATGATCAGGTATAAAATGTATGAGAAAACAACGAGAACTACTCCGAAGTGCCTCGTGAACACGTTAGCCTCCTCCAACGAGAGCTTTCTCAATGGCGCACGCATAGCGCCTCTCGGGAGGACCCTAACCATGTCACTTTGGCCCGACTTCATAGCACTCATGCAGGCACCACATCCGTTGTTCCTTAAGCTCACGGTCTTCCCCACGAGAGCTTTCTCGATGGCGCACGCATAGCGCCTCTCGGGGGATATCCGACTTTTGCTCTCGGCCAACAATAGATAGGTACAACAGTATGGCCACACGAATTTTATAAATGCAACAGTTAAAAAGCCAATAGCATATAATTTTTAGAAAAATACATTTCGTATATGAATCATGATTTCACGTAAGAGAATAACAAGCGTTTATGTGTAAGAACTTCACGAAACACGTCTCATGCAATAGAAGTCTCCCATAAGAGAATAAAAAATAGGATTTGGAGTATAGGAGTCTCACGAAGTCTCAACTTGTTGAGTTATCTCTTCGACGATATAATTTACAGCAAATGGCCTAGGTTTCTATAGAAAATATGTATTTTGGTAAATCTAACCTCAAATATGTTTATACAAAGTTGAAGGGTATTAAAGTAAGGGCATAAATGGAAAATTTCATGTAAAAACGACCTGTCACGCTCTCTCACGCGCCAAAAGAAGGCTGGACACGCGCCCCACGCGCAGCCATTATCCGGCGCGTGTAACTCACGCGCAGGCACCAGATTCCGAACAGCAACGTGTCAGTTTGGTATTTCGGCCATATCTCCCTCGTTTTAACTCCGATTCGACCCCCGTTTGAACCTACGCGACCCTCTCTTCCCCCTCTACAAGATTATCAAAAAAAATCGGACTTACCTCGCTTCTTTACTGACTGATTTTGGTGAATTCCGGCGAAGACCCGCAACTCCGACGAGGCTCGTTCTCCGCCGCTTCTTCGCCGCTTTCTTCCCGCCTTCTTGCCGAACCTCCTTCTCTCTCTCTAGAGTAAGCTCCTCCTCTTAGAGTGTTTCACTCCTCAAATTTGTTTGGAATGGTTTGAGAGCAACTCAAGGTGCCTATTTATAGAATCTTCAACCAATGGTGTTATGCCACTTGTCACAATCTTAGCCATGGACTCCAAAGACTCAAAGCCATAATTGAGTGGCTTTTGAAATCTAAAACTAGAATTAATCCATCTTTTGAAATTCAAGCTAAAACCCTAAACTTCTTTCAAATAACACTTTGGCCCATATTTCAAGTTTTCAACTTTAACATTTCACCACCTAAGCTCATAATTTCATCATTCTTTCATTTGGATAATTTCTCTAATTAGAATTATACCCTCAAACATCAAATTTATCGAGATACTTAAAATCCTAGAATTATTAACTCAAAATTACTCAATATATACGATTTTTCGGAAGCCCCTTACCAACATTCGGTATTTTTAGGTTATAACTTAGCTTAACTGAAGACCATTTCTGATTTGATTTCTTTCAGTGCAATAAGTCTCACCTCGAGACGCTCGTTAAAATTATACCTTTGTCCTTAGGTATCTAAGCTCTAGGGCACTCCCTGCGACTGATTCGGTCACTTATTTCCATTTCAAACATATTTTTCGATATTTTAACTCACTTAAAATACGTGGCAATTTCACGAAAATATAGGGTGTTATAATACCATACGTGTAAATTTTTCGTAGAAACATCAAGTTAAACTCGAAATTCTCTTATCCCGAAATCTTTATAATCTCCAAGGTTGTCCTAAATCACAAATCCCTAGTTTATTATTGATCCCTTATATTATTTACAATCCCCAAATATTTACGTAAGGTTTCATTCTACAAATCCTCTATAAGCCAAAAGATTCTTTCAAACTTCCAAGGGAAAATTCTAATCCTCAAAACATGCGAACTTCACGTTTTATATCCTAATAAATCTTTTGATCGTAACTCGACCCTAACTATAGCTGATTTATGGGCGTTCCCTATTTATCTAGTAGTGACTATATGTAAGGGAAATAAGTTTAGATCATACTCTAAAATTATACTCGAAGGAGAATTTCTCATTGCCACCCAAAATATGTTACCTAGTTCTCCAGTCACCACCAAGAAAACTTCTAAAAACCCTGAAATAGGAAGTCGATCCTCAATTAATTCCGATTCGATTTCCTCGTCTGATCCTAAACTAATATCTTCGATACAGTTTTTTCTATTACCTAAAACTTCCACAGGACTCAAGGCTACACCTTGACTCTCCTTACCCTTGAATAACATATGAAACCAACACACACCGTTTCCCTAAGGTAATCTTTCCCTATTTCCTTTGTTACTAATTCCAGATTCTTTATCTCTATATCTCATCAACAATTCTGGATTCCTAAAACCCTCAAATTTTATTCCTAAGGGCAATTGTTGAACCATCAATATCTTGCTCATTCACCACCAAATATCCCTATATTCAACGAAAAGGATTTTGCCTAATGATCTCCAATTTATAATTTTCAAATCTCATGGATCCTCAATTTAAACCAACCTTACGTTCGACCATATCGTTGAATACTAACTTCCCAATCCAACATTCTATCACTTAGCAAGGTCTAGTCTTTTCCAATTAATAATCTCAAAGGCCTCAACCGACAAACCCCTAAATCTCTAAGTAGGGATTTTGTCTTTACGATCCATTAATTCTTTTTCCCTTAAGTCTCCATTTGAGATTTCCTTTAATTGGTTCTAACTAAATCTATTCCTCTTAGGTCCCCACTTTGGATATCTAACTTAACTTTATGATCTTCAAACCATTCCTCTTTCCCACGCCGTTCGACAAGTTCTCCTAATAATCTCAGTCGTTTCACTTATCCTGTTAGGCTATGACATCACCATTATTAACATGTCCCAATCGAGAAGTACTAAAACGATTCACTAAAATTATTTCAAAAGAGATTTTATGCTATGCTTCAAATTGTACCAGAATCACCAAGGTATTCATTCTTCTAACATTTTGTTGATCATATATCTATGTCCTTTCGACAACTCTTATTGCTGGCTCTCTCACCTCCTACTCATGCGCCCAAAATATGAATAGAATTTGTCCATCTCCTCTTGTCACTGGAAGTATATTCAAGTTAAAAACCTCAAATCTCGTCTCTCAAGTGTCTCCATACCAATTTCATCTATGTTTTGAATGTCTCCTAGAATCCATAACCTTGTTCTAATTTCTCATTCAGTAGTTCTAACCATGCTAAGTTCAACAACCTAGCTTAGCCATCCTAGGGTTTTAACTTGGCTCTGATAACAATTGTAATACCCCGTCTCGCCAGGTGTGTCACTATAAGGGTATTTATGGGAATCTTTTTTTTTTTTTTTCCAATTTCATCATGCGCAGTGATTTCAAGAACAATCTTCACATGTAGATATTGAATCCCGAGAACCCCAGTCTTACCTGTTTAACTAACAAGATCAATAATCTTAACAACTAAACGAGATATAGTATAACGCAGCAGATACATTAACATCAAAATACCGTGGCCTACCACGAGTTCATACAAGGTGTTCCAACACCGAAACACTTATTGCAAAACTAGCAAATGATAACGATATTATCATATTACCGTTCATACACAACCAAATACATACTAAAGCTTCCAAATGATACAATGACTAGCAAGCTAAACACCGTTGGTCTCAACTAGCCACGTCCTCACCCTCGCAGCAGTCCCTGGCTGGAACATTTGAATGTTCTAGGGGCATAACCCAGGTTAGATGATAAAACATCTAAGTGATGGCGTGAATAGTTTACATAATGCATGAAAGACATACGAGCATGGCATATACAGACAAAACGTCAACATGCAAATACGTCTAACTTGAGAAATCTCCCTGACATACTCAACCTCCCATGGAAAATCCATTCCACACACCGTTGGGTTGACCTTGCCGCGATATACTTAATCCTCGAGTGCCCTACCGTGTCACTCGTTCACCTTGATTAACCTTGTCCCATTCTCAAGAAGACCCCATCCCATCCCACACGAACCTAACAACGACACAAAAATCAATAGCCCGATGATATGAAAATCACACGCCATGCACCGACTCTTTTGCAAGTAAAAATAGTTGATGCAATATACCACATGATCAATATGCAAGTGATGCCATATATACATGAATAAAACGCATAAGCATAGCATCTCAAGTTCTGGTAAGACCGCTCGCCTGAACTCACTACACTCACACCAAGACATTTCCAAACAAGGGTAAAACTAGAGTCAGACCACTCACCTCAATCCGAAAAAGACTAATTTTTGCCTCGAAAAGCGTGTCATACATCAAAAAATGTGCAAACCTTCCTTCTAACAGTCCAGTCATCTCCTGTTTACCATTATGACTATGGAAGTCAATATTTCTATTTTTCCCACAATTCCTCAATTTTTCCCTATTTTTCCTATTTTTCGAACATTTATTCCCTTCGAAAATTCACAATAAACACCAAACACCAATTTTTTCCAAATATTTTTACATAAACCCTCCTAAAATAATTTTAGAAAAATTAAAAAATTAATTTCAGACCCAAAGCAACCTTACGCACCCCTACGCGCCTGGCACGTGGCTGAGGGTAGAGTCCGCTCGTGCACACACGTGGCTGGTCTTCTCTGGCGATGGTCGCCAGCGATGGTCTCTATTGGCCTAACCAGACATACCCTCTTGAAGCCCTCCTCAAGGCGACCCTATTGGTGCCTTTAAACGCCGGAAATCATCACCGAAAAAGGCCTTAAAGGCTAGTTGCAAGTCGTAGCTCCGGCGAGCCCAACTTTGCGGCCATCTCGCTGAAACTCGATGAATCCTATGCCAAACTCTCCCATTTTCTCCAGAAATGCTCCCCATAACGCAAAGATCAAAAGCCCCCTAACCTCTTTGCTTGATTCAACCCAAAACCCCCTGAATTTCTCTCGATTCCTTTTGAAACCCTCGGCCTTGGTTGAGCTATTTATACCCAATTTTGATGCCAAAACCCACCAAATCTCTGCCATTCTTATGCTTTACACAAGATTTAGCCTTTAATCCCATTATCTAGCCCTAAATCATGCACAAAATCCCTCAAAAATCTGGCAAAAAATTTGATCCCATCCACCCTTAAAACCGATCATATCACTACGGTTCTTGGCCAATGGCCACTCCTAAAGCGACCATCATCACCTGGAGGCTATCCCCGAGCCTCCAGGTGAGCTTCCCGATGCCTCAAGGCGGCTAGCCAGCGGCCACAGGCGGTCGATCGATTTCACACCATGGAGTTTTATTTTTTTGCATTTTAGCCCCCAAATATTTTCCAATTGCATTTCCACCCTATCCTTGATACCCCTGATCTATCCAACTATACCACTAAGGCCCACAAGTTTAGTACTCTTCATTTCTCCCTTGAAATTCCCAAAAAACTATCATTTTGATCTCCCTTGGGCAAATTTACAAAATTATACTTAGGCTCGATTGATCGTTTTGAACTTAAAATCACCTAAAATCATGACTCGTATTACTTGTCAATACTATACCATTTTTCTTGGCTATCTGAGGTCCGGGGTACTCCCTCGAGTCGTTTTGATCACTTACGACTGCGATAGTGTGTCCTATAGCCTTATTCTTTCAATAATTCAGGTTATACCCTTCATCAAAAACCATTTATACTCGTAATAATTTCCTAGTATTACACATACCTTGAGTTTGAATGCCCTTAACCCTCATTGTCAGACCATGAATGGGACGATGGGTCTGGATTTATCTTCCATTCCCGGGCCATGTTTCGAACAATGAGTTTAGGCTTCCCTCAATTGTCGAGCTATGAGTGGGACAATGGGGCTTGAGTTCATTTTTCCCTCGTTGTTAGGCCGTGAGAGGGGCAACGAGCCCGAATTTATTTTTCCCTCGTTGTTGAGTCGTGAGCTGGGCAACGGGCTTGAACTTATTTTTCCCTCGTTGTCGAGCCGTGAGCGAGGCAACGGGCTTTAACTTATTTTTTCCTCGTTGTCAAGCTGTGAATAAGGCAATGGGCTTGAATTTATTTGGCTTTCTTTTCTGTAAGTGAATCGTGCTAATATATACCAAACAAAATAAGAGCGTAAGTAATGAACACATAAGCATTTTTTATGTGGTTCAGCCAAATGTGCCTACGTCCATGGCCCCAATTAGGGCTTATATTATTGCTGGTACTTATTAGATACAACATTCATGTACAACTTGAGAAAATTCAAATTCCACATCTTCCCAAGAGTTTCCCTTGAAAGGGTTTGTAAAATACATGTGTTGGGGCCGATTAACTTTTGAATGCAATATGATCCCTCCCAATTGGCTCATAGATTCCCATTATCCTTGAGTGCATTGGTTACAACAGACCTTCTGGGTACTAGATTGCCTTCTTCCATGGGCCTATTCTTTACTCAGCAATTATAATAACCAATGATTCTCCTGTGATAAGCAACCATCCTCATGGTAGCATGGTCCTGCTGTTCCTCGATCAGATTCAAGTTTTCACGCAATGACTCGGAATTCCTAGTGCCATTATCTTCCTCGTACGCCATCGGCCTAGGAGATTTAGCTGAAATTTCAATGGGAATCAAGGCTTCCACATTCCATAAACCAGATTGAATGGAGTTTCACCAATAGCGATCTGACTGGTTGTCCTATAGGCCTACAAAATGGATGGTAATTCATCAGCCTATGTTCCCTTGGCTCTTTCAAGATAGGTTTTTAAGCCATGTAATATGGTACGATTGCTGACCTCCGCCTGCCTATTGGCCTAAGGATATGCCACTAAAGTGAATCATAGTTCTATCCCTAAGTTGTCACAAAAATTCCTGAATGAGTCACAATCAAACTATTTCCCATGGTCCATGACGATAATTTTTGGAACTTTGAACCGACACACGATATCTTTCCATATCATTGCTTTCACTTTTCTGGCTGTAATGGTGGCCAATGCCACAAACTCAATCCACTTGGTGAAATAATTAGTGGCTACTAGTAAGAATTATCTTTCTCCCGGCATTTGTGGGAATGGACCCAAAATGTTTAAACCCCACTGAGCAAATGGTATGGGCTGGAATACAGGCTGTAACTGGGATATCAGTGCGGGCTAGATTGGAGCATGCTATTGACACTTGTCACACAATTTAACTTTCTTTAATGCATCTGACCATAACATGGGCCAAAAGAAACTTGCCCGTAAATCCTTAGCTGCTAGGGCTCTTGCTCCTAGATGCTCACCACATACCCCACTATGGATTTCTGCTAAAGTGTATTTAGCTTCCTGAGGGCCTAAACATTTGAGAAGTGGCAAAGTGAAGGCCTGCTTATATAATACCCCATCAATAATGGTAAACCTTGTGGCCTATATTTTTAGTCTTCTTGCTTCTAGTGGATCATTAGGCAGTTCATCGCTAGTCAAATATTGATAGAGGGACGTTCGCCAATCACTTCCTATATTGACACATGTTACTTCATTTTCTTCGATGCTGGGTCATTGGAGCACCACAACAAATAATTTTCGACCAGTAGACTTTTTAATCGATGATAGCATGCATATTTATGCTATATTTTGGCATTTCACCTCAGTCTTATTACGCCATTTGAAGTAATTTTTGCTGATCTTTCATTGTTTCTATTTTATTATACTTCAAATCATCCTTACACTATTTTCTATCTTACTTCTATGGATCCAAGCTTGCTTAGCTTTAGGGAATATTGGATGGGCTAGAGAAGCAGCTGGAAAAGTCTTGAAGTGGCTCATTTCGGACTTCATGAGGGTAGGCCGGCCTTGGGCAATTGTGGGACTCATCTAAAGGAGCTTGGGCTCACTTTCAAGGAGCAGATTTGGGCTACTCGATTTTACTGTTTTGGGCTCTCTTTTGTTTCTTTTCTTTTCTGTTGGGCTAGGCCCAACCCTAGCCTTCCTAGCTCTTCCTTTTTTAGCCATGTATTTAAGGCCTCTTAGCACTTGTTTCCAATATATGGAGAGGAGAAAAGAGAGGAGATTCAGGCCATTTTTTTTGTTGTTAGCAATTTTCTGTTTTCTCCATTTTGTCTTCATTTTTTTGTCTTCCTTGCTGTAATGGAAGGCTAGAGCTATTCTAACTGGTTGTGTATCTTGAACCCGTGTGGAATCTGAGTCCCGGATGAGCTGCAAAAACTGGTTTGTTTGTTTTAATCTTACTCATTTCCATTTGGTTTGGTTTGAGCAGACTTTCGAGTGCATGGAGTTCATGGCAGGTTTGTGTGAATTTGCATGGATTCATTTTCTGTTAAATGCTTAAGAGAATAGAGTGTGTTGTAGCTGGTTGGTATAACATCTCAGAAATGAATATAATGTGCTTGAATGGTTGTTCTTGCATAGCTCCGGATGGGTTGAATAGAGAGTGAATGGTTGCATTTTGTTTATAAGAGATTTCTGTATTCATTTTGTTGTTTCAATCATTCTAATCCTTGGATGGTTGTTGGGGATGCTTTAAGTTTGATATCCGGAGATTAAAACATCTAACAAACCAAGATTTATAGGTTGGACGAGGAAGATTTCACATAGGGGACAAATACACAGCTGGTTGCATTTCATTTACTGATTTTCATCAATCCTTGTGTTTTCTATTTTGTTACTTAGTTTTCTGTCAAACCCCCCCCCCCCCCTAAACAAACTGTTATTTATATTGGTTCTCCTTGTTGGTAGAAGAAGGTGAGGCTCCTTGTGAGAGATGACTGGCCGGCTATCGAACCACTCCAGAATTAGAGATCTATGTTTGCATCTCTTCTCTAGTTTGCAGCAAAGTGCACCCTAGGTCATCTCTCACAAGGAGCCTCACTTTCTTCTACCAACAAAGGAGAACCAACATAACCAACAGTTTGTTTAGGGGGGGGGGTTTTGACAGAAAATTAATTGGCAAAACAGAAAGATAAAGATGGATGAAAAATCAGTAAAAGATATGCAACCGGCTGTGTATTTGTCTCCTATATGAAATCTTCCTCGTCCAACTTATATACCTTGGCTTGCTAGATGTTTTGATATCCGGATAACAAACTCAAAGCATCCTCAACAACTGTCCAAGGATTAGAATGATTGGAACAACAAAATGAATACAAAAATCTCTTGTAAACAAAATGCAGCCATTCACTCTCTATTCAACCTATCCGGACCTATGCAAGAACAACCGTTCAAGCACATAATATTCATTTCCTAGATGTTATACCAACCGGCTATAACATTCTGCTCTCTAAAGCATTTAACAGAAAATGAAACCATGCAAATTCACACAAACCTGCCATGAACTCCATGCATTCACAAATCTGTTCAAACTAAACCAAATAGAAATGAATAAGAAACAAACAACAAACCAGATTCTTGTAGCTCATCCGGGACTCAAATTCCACATGGATTCAAGACACACAACCGGTTACAAATGCTCTAGCCTATCATTGCAGCTAGGAAAACAAAATGGAACAAAAGATGTAGAAAACAGAAAAATGCTACAACAACAAAAACGGGCAGAATCCTCTCTATTTTCTCCTCCCTTTCTATCTCATCATATTCTGGAAATTAATGCTAAGAGGCCTTAAATACATGGCTAAGAAAGGAAAGGCTAGGGAGGCTAGGGTTGGGCCTAGCCCAACAGAAAACAAGTGAGCCCAAAACAGCACAATGAGTAGCCCAAGTCTGCTCCTTGAAAGTAGGCCCAAGCTCCTTGAAAGTAGGCCCAAGCTCCTTTAGTTGAGCCACTTCTCTAGCCCATCCAATATTCCCTAAAGCCTGGATCCATAGAGTATAGGTAAGATAGAAAATAGTGCAAGGACAATTTGAAGCATAATAAAATAGAAACAATGAAATATCAGCAAAAATTGCTTCAAATGGCCTAATAAGAATGAGGTGAAATGCCAAAATATGGTATAAATATGCATGCTATCAATGACCTAGGGTGCACTTTGCTGCAAACTAGAGAAGAGAAGAGATATATAGAGATACTAATTCTGGAGTGGTTCGACAGCCGCTGGCCAGAATTTTGGCACCGTTGCTGAGGAGCCAAGTTTTTCTTCTAAAAACATAGAGGACCGACCCTATTTTCTGTTTGTTTTGTTTTCTTGTTTGAGTGTTTTCTCTGTTTTGTGTTCTTGGTGATAAGGTTATCAGCTGTTGATAAGGTTATCAGTTTTGTGTTCTTGGTGAAGAGCTATTCTGTTCTTGAGATAAACTGATAGCAAGCAGCAACAGAAAAGCCTTATTTGCCTTTTCGATCTTCTTTTTGTGTGTGTGTATTTTCCTTTCTATTTTCTTGTTTCTAGTATTATTTTTGAACAAAGAAGTGGTTGTTGGAGAGGGCTGCATGACCTGTAACTGAAAAGCAACCCTGCAGCAACTGAAAAAGCAAAAAACACTTGCAGTCCTTCTCTGGTTTTCAGTATCACTACCCTGCAGTCCTTCTCTTGTTTTCAGGTGCTCTGATAGGTGCTGAAAAGCAAGCTCACAGCAAGTAGACAACCCAACAAAAAATTTAGGGGTTGCAGCAGATCAGGAGCATAACCGTTTTTCCTTTATTTAGAGAAAGCTGAAGTCCACTTTTTTGCCTCTGACAGAAGATCACCTGACCAAGAGGACATTCCGTTTTTCTTCTTCACCTTTTCCTTTTATTTTCTCTCTTTTAACATTCCTTTTAACGTTGTCTTTCCCTTCCCCACTAATCTTCCTTTTCGTTTGGCAGATAGGCACCAGCAGCTGCAACCAAGAGAAGATCAGCCACAGCACCCTTCCATTTGCCAGCGTTTTTGACCACCTCCATGACAGATAGCAAGATTTAAGGATTGAGATCAAGATACCAGTTCTATCCTCTTTCTTTCTCATCCCTACTTGATATTTTTTCAAGTCCATATGCCCCCTTGATGTTTTCTTGCATATAGAGTGGTTTTTGAGGCAAAATAGGAGCCGATTTGAGGGAAAATCAGTTTTCCTAGTTACTGTTCATAGCCTTCCACTTGATCCGATTAATCTGATTTTTGGTTTCCAAAGAAATGGGGGTGTGGGGATCAAGAGTCACTGTTCAACAGTGAGAAGACCGTTTTTTGGCCAAATTCCAACGTTTAGACCACTTTTTGGGCCATTTTGTGTTTCTCAGTGGCTAATTTTGTGTGGTTTTTAGTTTCTTTAGGTCCCTCAATGTTTTTGTGTTGAAATTTTGTGAAAAATTGCATAAAAAAATCATCTAAGGGCTTCTTGTTTGACATGTTTTTGTGTTTTTGAGTTCTTGGTATGCATAGGCCATTTTGTGTGCTGTTTTTGTGCTGATCTCTAGTGCATGACCAGATCCTCTAAGGAAAAATTACTTGATTTGGATCTTGAATTAGAGAACACTCTTAGAAGGCAAGCTAGAGAGCTTAAGTCTCGGGATAGGATTAACCCTAACAGTGTGTCTAATACTTCATCCGAACCTATTCCAGAATTCATCAGTATGGCAGATAATGGTAATGGAAATAATGGTAATGGAAATAATGGAAATCATGGAAATAATATAAATCATGATCATTTGGATGGTAGAACCATTAGAGAGCTGGCTGCACCTGATGTGCATTATCAGCCCCTATGTATTCAATACCCGCAGTTAGATGCTAACTTTGAACTCAAATCTGGGCTAATCCATCTGTTGCCCAAGTTTCATGGTCTTGCAGGAGAGAATCCGCATAAGCATCTAAAAGAGTTTCATGTTGTTTGCTCAACCATGCGGCCACAAGGAGTAGATGAAGAGCAAATCAAGCTGAGAGCCTTCCCATTCTCACTTGATGGATCCGCCAAGGATTGGCTCTACTACCTACCACCAACTGCCATTACCAGCTGGGATGGATTGAAACGAATCTTCTTGGAAAAATTCTTCCCAGCCTCTAGAACAGCATCAATAAGGAAGGAAATTTATGGTATAAGGCAGATGAGTGGTGAGACTCTACATGAGTACTGGGAGAGATTCAAGAAGTTGTGTTCCAGCTGTCCTCACCATCAGATAAGTGACCAATTCCTAATTCAATATCTCTATGAAGGTCTAATCCCCATGGACAGGTACTTGGTAGATGCTGCAAGTGGAGGAGCCTTGGCAGAGAAGACCCCAGCAACTGCACAAGAGCTGATATCAAAGATGGCACAAAATGCCCAGCAGTTTGGCACCAGAATTAACACTCCTACAAAAGCCATCAATGAAGTCAGTGTGGCTGCCACTATGGACCAGCAAAGGATAGAAAACAAGCTTGAGGAATTAGCTTCCATGGTCAGGCAGTTGGCATTAGAGAGAAAGCAACCCCAGCAGCAGCTTTGTGGCATTTGCTCCTTGCCATCCCATATAACAGACCAATGCCCACAGTTGCAAGAAAATAATGAGACCTGTGCAGGCATTTTTCCTGGTAGACCATTCCAAAACCAGCAGCACAGCCAACCACAACCTCCAAACAGATATGATCCATTTTCCCCCACCCACAATCCAGGTTGGAGAGACCATCCGAACCTCAGATATGGCGGCCCTTCCAATCAACATGTGCAGCAGTAGCCATACCAGAATCAACCATTTTAGGAGAGGTTCCATCCTCCAAGTTCCAGCAACCATGCCCCACCAAGGCCGAACCAAGCCATGCAGCAATCACCACCATTGCCCAAGTCAAAACCTAGCTTGGATGATCTTGTTAAACAACTAGCAGCCAATACACTCTAATTCCAGCATTAGACAGCCGCTGGCCAATCGACTCTAGCATAGATAAAGTGTCAGTGTGTCCATTGTGTAATCTGTTAATTTGTACCAACTAAAAATTTTGAAACATTTGTGCCATGTTCTTCACCTTCTACAAGTATCATGCCATTACCGATTCTTTGATCTCATACTGCCCATGAAACTAATGAACAATCAACTGGGAATCACTATGGACTATTAACTGTGTTATCTCCAACTTCCACGCCAATTTCATCCCGGTGATCAATGCCTCATATTTTACCACATTGTTGGAGCTTGGGAAAGTAAACTGCAGAGAGTATTGTAACATTTCCTCCTCAGGCGGCATCAATACTATCCCGACCCGACTTCCCTGTGAACTATATGCCCCGTCCATAAACAGTAGCCATTCTACCCGCTTATCTTTTTTCGTCTCACTAGAAGGTGTACACTCTATAATAAAGTTTGTCAATGCTTATCCCTTTATGGCTTGTCATGGTTGATATTGTATATCATATTTGCTCAGTTGTGATGATCAGCTTGATTAGTGATTAATTTTTGTAAAAATTTTGTTATAATTATACCCCTATTTTAATCTTAAAATAAGATTTAATTGAATATTTTATAATTATATGCAGGTTTATATAAAAAATGAAGATTAAATCAATATAAGGGCATATTCAAAGATTTAAAAAATAAATAATAATAATAATAATAATAAAGAAATAAATATAATATATAATATACATATATAAATATAATACATATATATTCCATACATATATTCATACTTACCATGCTATATAAATATATAATATAATATAATAGCGTAATACATATCTATATAATAAGGAAGGATTGTTTTTGAATTGTTTCAAATGTATACACATTTTAATGGTTGAGATTAATTTAGCTGAGATTACTCTATTCATTTGTGTGCTCCCGCCCATCTTCGCACTCCCTTACTCACTGCCTCCCACTCTTTTTCTCTATCTCACAGACCCACTACGACTTTACCTCTATCTCTCCCTCCCACCCACCCAACCCCGTCTCCAGCCCCTCTCATACTCCCCTCGAAGCTGTCCACTGTCTCCTGGCCACCGCCACTTGAAGCTCCATCTCGGCTCCTCGCTGCTCAAAGTCGTCGCCGCCTAAAGCTCGCAGCCTCCTCATTGCTCAAAGTTGCCGCTCAAGCTCCATCGCCGCCTCAAACTCATGGCCTCCTGGCTGCTCAAAGCTGCCTCTACGCCGCCATTGCCTCAAGCTCCATCGTCACCTCCTCGCTACCTCAATATTGTCGCCGCCTCCAGCTCCGTCGCATTCTCCTCACCGCCTTTATTGAATCACCTCCGTCGCCTCAAAGGTAATTTTTTCTCTCCCAAACAATGTTATGGAGGCGGTTGCATATACACACACATATATCTATACACACACACACACATATATCAGTTGGCCACTAGTAGCGGTTGACCCATCATCCCCGATCGACAGCGATGGGGGGTTTGTTCGAGGGCTCCTCGAGCCCCCGACCAACGACGGTCGGGGGCTCCAAGGGTCCCTGACCAGTCCCCTCATTCGCAACTCACAAGCCAAAACAATGAGCCCATTTCTCTTTCCTTCTGTTTCTGCTTCTTGTAATTTTGTCATTCTCAGATTCTGGGTTCGCTTCATCTAGAAAAATGAAATGGGAAAAGTTATCAATTCAGAGTCAGGTTGGGGACGAGGTGGGTACACACTTGCAACGCCATTAGAGGCAGCAAGCTTCTTTATGTTTTCGATGGCTATGGCAAGGATAACTCTCAGACCAACCAAGTTCACGTCTTTGACACTGGTGGGTCTTCAACAATCCTTCTTATTTTTTATTTTAGATTTTAATGAAGCTTTGGATAGTCATAGTGCCTTCTTCTGTATTGTTACCTTTAGGTTTTAATTAGTTTGATGTATGACTTTGGAATGGAATAAATATTTAGCAAAAGAGATAGAGGGATACTAAGAAATATTGTGTGAGAACACTTAGACATGATATGAGGTACAAGGGCTTTATAAAAGATAAAGTTATATATATAAATGATTAGAGAGCTAAATTTTTATAATGGATCTCACGTACAAGGGCTTTGAACTAAATACTTCTTTGGCTTATTATAGGGGTCTTTACCGTTAACTTATTTTATCTTCATGGTCTGTAGTGTTCATGGATTTATATTGGGATATTTTGTATGTGCATGGATAGTGTACACTCACTTTAATGTGGCTGGTTGTTTGAAATTTATCTAAAGTTTTATTATTGGTTTGATGTATTCTTGTGCATAGCCACACGGACGTGGAGTGAGCCTATCATAAAAGGGACACCACCGGTGCTAAGGGACAGCCATAACTTGGTGTGGTTTTTGAGTTTTGAATAATGTATTCAATTGTTGGTTCTTCTGATTAATATTTAATCTCATTTAATTAGGCAGAAAGTATATATGTCCGTATGCTTAATTAATTATTAATTACTTAAAATGCTCGAGTAGAAAGAAAGAAAAATAGAAGTAAGCTGAGAATTCTATTGGGAGAATCCGTGGGAGGAGCAATGGCTCTTCTCTTGCATAGAAAGGAGCCAACTTGTTGGGATGATGCTGTTTTGGTTGCCCAAATGTGTAAGGTGATCTCTCTCTCTCCCTCTTTCTATGTTCACCTCTGATCGATTGTGGAGAATTAGGGGTACACTAACAAATAAAATCTTATTAATTTGTGGATGATTGAAGGCAGATAGCTAATGATATGAGGCCAAGTCCAATGGTGATTAATTTTTTGAGCAAGCTATGGAGCGTTATTCCAACATGGAAGATCATCCCAACTCAAGATATTATTGATGTTGCCTTTAGAGACCCTAAAATTAGAGCTGAGGTAATTCATTTTCTATAGTTTTAATTATTTATTTTTCTCCAAGTTTGTTAAATACAAATAATTAGTATGACATGTACATTTTATGATAAATTAACGATTTGTTAAATACAAATAATTGGTTCTGCTTATGCTTCTCTTTAATTTTGTCGCTATTTTATGTCAATACCTTTCTGCTCAAATTTCTTTGGTCATCGGTAGAGATCTTTCACAGGTATGCTTTCCACATTTGTTGGATTCATTTGTATTCATGTCAATATTCAACTACCATATTAGTTCTTTTACTTTTAAAAATATTTCTCAAACCGGCATGGAATAAAATTTAAAAAATCAGTCTTCTGTTAGTAGTGTGAATTTAAGATTAGATTGGTGTTTTTTTGTTACTAAATATGTGTCATGGGTTTTCCATAACATCAATACTATTGACAATTTTATGATGATTCCCTTCTCATGAAATTTGCAACAACAAATTGTTTTGAATTGAATTTGTCTTAATTGGTGTGTAGCATCATGACATCTATATAATTGTGATGTATCTTGAAAAACTTTTAGGTGGTCGGTCTATTAACAAATGGACTCTAATTGCAATCCTTACTGACAGGGGCTTACAAGTCAATTTATTGACTGGAACCCTATCCCCAGATATCTGCCAACTGACTAGCCTTTGGTATTTGTAAGTTTAAGCTTATGCTGATGATAGTTTTTTCTCATTAAATACCACGTCTTTTGGGAGGGTGTTTAAAGCTTCCCATTTTACTTTCAGCGACGTGAGAGGCAATAAGCTAACTGGAACAATCCCTGAAAGTATTGGTAATTGTACAAGCTTTGAGATCTTGAAGTATATTTTATATAAATTTTGTATATATTGAACTATTGATTAATTATATTTTGATTAATTTGTTTGTATGCAAATATTTGATTAATTTGTATATTTGATTATATATTTGTTTGTATGCGAATGATACAGTATATGTAATGGTTTAAAACAAAATGATACAGTATATAATGTTGACTAAATGTTATTTGATAACTTGATTGTTCCATGTTTTCCTGGCCTGAATTTGTGCAAACTAGCTTTTTCATGGTTGATTTGCTAAACTTATTTTGCTAAATAGTTAGGATTGTGGGTGCTGGTTCTTAATATTTTTTAGTCTCTCTATGTTGCGGGTTCATAAAAATTTAAGTCAGTTTGAATTTCTTGAACACCAGTTTTTATTGTTAAATTTATTGATTATTCTTGCAGAATGTTGTCTATTTCCTTTGGCATTTTTATCATTATTGTTGGGTTTTATGCATGCAAATGTCAGTCTCTGTTTATGCGAAGTTTCACTTTTTCCCCTGATAATTGGTGCAACATGTTCTTATTGGACTACAGGCTAGATGTGTATATCCATGATTACTTAGTGAAAAAGGATCTAAAAGTTACTGCACAGGCTTTTCTAGCTGAAGGAAAAGTATCCTCTGACCCAGTTGGTAAGCAAAAAATAGAACGTAAAGATAAACCCTATTTGAGTTGTGAATTCAGTTTTTTCATTTACAATTCTTTTGAAATACTGGGACATGGATATTTCAGCTATTGATGCTCCTGGTGGCTTTCTGTTCGAGTGGTGGTCTGTATTTTGGGACATATTCATTGCTATGACAAATGAGAAGCACTTAGAGGTTGTTGCATCGTACATTGAGGTCGGTGTGTGAACTTTTTCTTCTCAATATTTTATTCAGAAAGAATTTTGGGTTGTGTTTAATTGGATTCAATGTTCTTTAATTTAACAGTCATCAAAAGGTCCTGCAAGGCTCAATCTATTCTTAGAACACTCACAAAAAAGAAGACATTAATTAGTAAATCGACGGTGGAGGGGCTGCGAGCGACTGAACCAACTTCAGCTACCAACAACGGCGGCAGTAGCAGCTCGTTGCTCCAACATCCAGTGACTGCCTCTTCAATTTGGGTTTGTAATTTTTATTTATGTATTTTATATAAATTTTGTATATATTAAACTATATTTTATATAAATTTTGTATATATTGAAGTATATTTTATATAAATTTTGTATATATTGAAGTATTGGGTTTTAATTATATTTTGATTAATTTATGTATTTGATTATGTATTTGTTTGTATGCAAATATTTGATTAATTTGTGACATTTGAAAAAAAATTAATAAATTCGTTTAGTGACTCAATGTCGGGAATGATTTTGCATGCCTTAATGGTAATCTGATTATAGTGTAACGTGGGATTTAATGGATTTGAATGTTGATGTTAGGTGTAAGTTACTTGAGTGTGTTATGTGTAAGTGACATGGGTGTGATCGAGTGTATAAGGAAGAAAATGATAGTGTTTAACCTAAGGCATCTGAATGAGGCTTGAGCCATTCGGATGTGTTGGATGCTTGGCCACATTCGGATGAGGCATGATACATTTAGATAGAAAGGCCACGCATTCGGATGTCACTCACATGGGTTTCTCACCCTTTGTATCTAACATTCGGATAGGCATGGGTTTCTCACCCTTTAATCTTAATATTATTTACACCAGGTTTTTAGCCATGGGAATACGCTAATATATATATATATATAATATATAATAACATAATCCAATTACATGCGTGTGCAGGGGCTCGGAGGCTGATTGCGCATGGTCAATCGTGAAGCCAATTAAAGTCCAATGTGAAGTCAATTTGAAGCCCATAATTAGAAGGCCCAATTTCATGGAAACAGAGAGGCGCACAGCAGCCCAGCCCACGCAAGGAGTCTCACGGTAGCTTCTTAAACGAGGTCCCTAGGCTATAATTTTACTCAAATTGTAAGGGGCAATTTGAGTAAAATTGCCGCACAGTGAAGAAGGTAAGCCCCCAATTCGCCATTTCCAATTTTCAGAATAAGGGGGAGGAATTCTCGGCTAGAATAAGGGCACAGCAGTGCGCGAGAGAGGGACGAGATTGCACAGTGAGGGAGGCTGGAATGGGCAGTGCCTCTGTTCTGTTTCTTGTCTTTCTGTTCTCTCATTTCAGCACCATTCTTTCTTCATTTTTGTTCCATCAATAAAGCGTTCTTTATTTCTGTATTTATATTCTATAATTTTCATTAATGCTCGTTTACATTCTACAACTTTCATTAACTGTTCATTTAATTTTAATTTTTGTATTTACATTTAAGCACTTCAATTTATGTTTCTTTAATTTCATGTATTTAAATACTGTAATTTAGTTCTAGTAACTTTAATTTTTAGT
This sequence comes from Diospyros lotus, assembly GCF_014633365.1. NCBI lineage: Eukaryota > Viridiplantae > Streptophyta > Magnoliopsida > Ericales > Ebenaceae > Diospyros > Diospyros lotus. The sequence goes on from NC_068350.1 coordinate 25,491,467, forward strand.
CATTTAATTTCTGTCCTTTAAATACTACTTTTAATTTCTATAATTTAGTTTTAGCATTTCAATTTCAGCAAATTTAATTTTAGCAATTTTAATTTCTATTATTAAATTTTTTTATTTAAATTCAATAATTTACATTTCTGTCATTTAAATTCCGCTATTTAAATTCTTGTCAGTTAATTTTTGCAAATAAAGATGTATGGCTAATAATTCTCAAGCCAAGGCAATGACAGTGTCTGATACCCAAAAAATTTTGAGTTAGCCAAACTTCATTATAAGTTGAGGTGTTTAAATTGATTTTTAGATTTTTGCCAAATATTTAAATTTGGATTGAGATATATGCCTAATTTGGAACTGTCATGTCATGTATGTGGGTTGCCCAATCTGAAAATATTTTTATCCCCAAGCTTAAGTGTACATTATATATATTTCTGGTGAGGGAATATTTACAGGGTGCAATTTTACTGTACTACCAATGGGAGGTTACCATTAACTTGGAGCCATGTGTGCTAGTAAAAGCCAATATGCGATCGCCACATGTCAAGTCCTAGGAGCTCCACGTGTCTTTATAATCTCTATTATGATTTTGAACTTGAAAGAGATAGAGAGGAAGATTGAGTCAACCAAGAATATCTCCAACATCCCAAGAATTATCTCAATTGAGGAATGTTATCTTTTCTCCCCATGGAAAGGGGATCGGTCTCTATTTTTGAAAGATATCTTATCTCCTAAGGAAAAGGCCAAGCGACATCTATAAATAGAGGACAGTCTCTACAGGTAGGGGATCTAATTCCTAAGGGACTCTTCTATTATTTTTTCTATTACTATCTCCAACTTATAACCCTATGAACTGACTTAAGCGTTAGAGGGATCACGGGGAGCAAGTCCCCACCATTTTTGTAGGTACTTGGTCTGGGACAGAAGAAGGTGATCGACTGTGCATCATCAATTAGTGCCCACCATGGGGCCCTCGTCTTTTCTTTCTGTCTGCCAAGTACAATTTCAAGTCGTACAAACTTAATTACACGTATATGCTGATGGCATCATGGGTACGCTCATTCTATTAATATTTTTGTGCCTGCTACGATTTTATTTTTCAATTATTATTTTATGCAAAAAAATAATTGAAAGAGAAGGCCGAAAGATTCATATGTATATGTATATATATGCTGTAAGAAGTTCTGGTTGAGGCATAGTAGAAGATTTAATCGCGAAGAGCAAGAATAAAATAATTTTGCCATTGTTTTGCATTACATACACACACATACATCATATACAAATGTGAATGAAAGAATTGGCATGAATGGGAGGAAATTGAAAAGGTTGGCATTATATATATCCACCATTAATTCATGTGTGCAAGCATTGATTTATGTATAATGGCTTCTCGTGGAATTTGAATCAGAAGGATGTGTATAGATGATGTATATATTGCTTACTGTAAAGTACATCTATGTATGCGTACCATTATGGGTGGAGACAAAACTGCTAAGCATATGTTATGCATATTATATTATGGATTTTGTTACTTTTTCATCAATTTCGCTCTTACATTATATTATGAGAAGTTTCGGAGGAAGGTTGGAAGAAAATCTCATGTACAGCATTTTGGAGAAAAAAGAATTTTATCCATTATACTGGCATATTAAAGCTTCTGGGTAAGAAGTAGGTGGTATATTTATATTATATACAAACAGAGAGGCGCAACAAAGGCAAGCAACGACGATTGACGGAGTAGGAGCAGCTTATGATGCCTGCGCAAGACCGTTCGATGGCTTAACAGTCTTCTCGGAAAATAGAGATGATGGCTTCTTATTTTGCTTCTTCATTGATTAATCCTATATCTGTTTCTTGATGCGCTTTAAGAATTTAATCATGCTGCCTTCGTTTTATTTACCGTGACTGTTTGCCTTTGTGGAAGAATTCTTTTTGTTTTTATCTTCAAAGAAAATACACAAGTGAAATCAAGAGCTGAATTCTTGTCTTTCCCTGACGCAATGGCATATGGCTATTAAAAAAGCAAAGATTGAAGTAAGTAACAGAAGACCGACCACGATAATGGCTAACGAAGGACAGCGATAATCTACAAAGTGACAGTCACAAAAGACCTAGACCAAGGCAATTAGTCTCCCCTAAAAAGTTGCTAATAACCATGGCATTGTTAATTTTGCGTTAGCTCTTGATCTCCTTTTCCGCAGGATTGTGGCTGTAGCCACCAGCATCCCTAAAATTGAAGCACCCAATCGAACCATTAGACCAATTGTAAATCTGACTGGTCTATTTGGCAGAGAAATCGACCATTGCCTGTTTAGGAAAAATTTGCTTCAGGTAAGAATCTTCTTTAGAGCAAGTTGATAAGAAATGGTGGAATTCTCTTTAGAAATGACCATGTACACTCCGGTCTCTGCAATTAATTATGTGATAAGATCATGCAGTGATGGTAAATTCTTTATTTTTTCTAAATATTTGGGTTTATGCATTGTCCATTGTCTCAATCGATAAAATGAGGGTTGCTTCTTAATTGCACCTGTTGAGGTTGAAAACCTCAAAAAGGATGAAACTTGACTTCGTTCACGCGGTATATATCATATTCTCTCTGAGACATCTTTTGAGCCATAACATCAACAAGAGGCTTCTCCGATGAACATAACACCTCTTTCCAGCCATGGGGCATTATTTCATGACTGTTGGGGCCATATTAGGCCAACCCGTATCCTCAAGAGATGACCAATGGCCAATGGGAAGCATTTTTGCTTGGTAACTAAACAAGGAAGGGTATTGGGCCACTACACGATTATAAACGTGTATATATATATATATATATGATTTTGGAATTGCGGATGTAGGCATTTTACCGAACCGCAAAAATAAAACATGGACATTATTTTGGATTGCGGACGTAGGCATTTCGCCGAACTGCGAAAATAAAATATGGATATTGTAACGACCCATTAGAGGACCCAGTATTTATTCAAGAATTATTTAATTAATTCTTGAAGTATTTGATTAAGAAATTTTGTCAATTAATTATTTAATGTGGCAATTTAGATTTTTAATTGAGAGAAAATATTTAAATAGCATTTAATTTTTTTATTTATTGTGGAAATTAAATGCAAGGACTTGAGGGTCATTTAAGGATTTGTTATTGGAATTTAATTATTAAATAAAGTTATTATGAATAAGGGATTAAGATAATCCATAAGTGAGATGGTTTTGGTTTAAAGTCTCCTAGTTATATTAGGAGAAGGAATCCATGTTATAAAGGGAGTGGGATCTAGAGTTTTTATACCTATATATATAGCCCATTAGTTTTAGTTTCTTCACGCCGTGGAGAACAAAGAGTAAGAAAGATGGCAGTGGGCTCAAATTTTCCATAGGAGGAAATTGCTTAGCGAATCATTCAATCAGATCAGAAAGATTGAAAGGCAAGTATTCTTCTTGTAATCCCTTCCATTACAGGTTCATATTAGATTTTCAGATTATTCCAGTTCTTCATCGAGTTCTCAGATTTTATAGCAGTTGCAGTGCGTGTATATATATATATATACGTAAACAGTGAATGCATGAGATAGATGTGCATGAGTTATACAGCGATTCTTCCAAATATCATTGTTGAATCATCCTTAATGTTGTTTCATACCAGTTGGGATTCATGTTTCCAAGATTTATTCCAAAATGGCATAGTTTCATTGAGTTTTGATGAAGAACATAGTCTTTGTAATCGTTCGTGTTCATCAAAAATAGTTGTAGATATCTGGATGAGTTCCTCCATATCCGGATGGATTTTTCAAAGCTTGTGAGTAGCATCCGGATGGAATAGAGTCTATCTGGATGAGTCAAAAATTTTTTTGTGAGTGACATCCGAATAGTCCTTAGGCATATCCGGATGGTCTTAGCAATGTATCCAGATGGATTGTATGACATCCGAATGAGTCCAGTGCTTATTGTGAGTAATATCCGGATAGCTCTTGTTCATATCCGGATAGCCCAGTAATATCCGGATGCTTCGTTTTCGTATCCGGATGCCTTGAGTTGTATCCGGATGTGCCTAGTTGTTCTAAGTGATATTCGGATGTTTCGTGTTGTATCCGGATGAGTCTAAGACTTTCTATGAGTAATATCCGGATACCTTGTATCATATCTGGATGTATCTAAAGTTCCTTGAGTATGATATCCGGATGGTTTGTTTATACATCCAGATAGGTCAAGATAATATCCGGATGCCTCGCCTGATATCCGGATGCCTCCCTCAAAGGTTGAAATTCGTATTCGAATAGTCTCTTTTGGCATCCGAATGCCTCAGTGAGATATTCGGATGGCCAGAATCATATCCAGATGTCCTAGTCCTTATCCAAATACCATTGAGCATATCCGAATAACTAGTTCTTTGTGCTTCCAGTGTATCCGGATGACTAGTATCATATCTGGATGTCCTAGTTTTTATCCGAATATCTTCCAACATATCCGAACAGCTTCTTTTTTTGAGCGCCAGTGTATCCGGATGAGCCTCCTTTATATTCGAATGTCTTTCATCATATCTGGATATCCTTCCTGATATCTGGATGGCTTTTCCAGAAATCCAATTGAACTTCCAGTACAACTTAATTCAAGTTTTATTCAAATAAAATATTCAATACCCCCAAATATTGAATTTGAGTGCCAGAATATAACAAGTTAATCATGCCCATATCATAAATCACAATTCATAGAATCTTTGTATTCTAATATATAGATGAAGATCATATCATCTTCAGCATTATTTTATTATGACATGATCAGCATTATTTGGTGAGATTATATGCATACATTTTGGTATGAGCATTGAGCATGACTTTATATGGAGCACTACATATGGTGTGCCAGCATTTATGTGAGCATTGCATTGCATTATGAGCGCCAGGCGACTTAGTCTGCGGGGATCCCATCAATTTCAGTTTCAGCTCAGTTTATGAGTTGCTCGCCTGGTGGTAACCAGGGGAGTGGGGGCTTTGCCCACAGTATGTGCTTACAGTTTTTATGTATGCAGGTTTTAGATCAGACAAGTATGTATTATCAGATTATGTGGGCTTATGAGCTAAAGTTGTATACCTGCATTTAGTTTAGAGTTTATGTGCATTACATTTTTATTAATGCAAATAGGCAGTGATTATATTCAGTATAAGTTTAGTAAGTATTTATCAGTATCGATATTTTTCGATTCAGCTTCAGTATTCTTTCCACCTTATTACTTGCTGAGCTTTGTAGCTCACCTTGTACTCTTCACCCCTCTAGGTTATAACGGGGGAGCACCAGACGTGGGGCCTAACAACAGTGGTCTATAGTATGTGTACGTGGAGCCGCTCAAGACTAAAGATGTCTAGAAGTTTATTAGTTGGTGTCTTATCAGTTTAGATCTATTTTATATTTCAGTTGAAGGATTGTCCCTTAGACAAAGTTTGTGCTTTCAGTCTGTATTAACTCAGAGTTTTTATTCCAGTTGATTGAGATGTTCAGTTATGGTATCAGATTTCAGTTTATCAGTTAGTTTATTTTATTTTTCCCCATAACACATTTTCTCGGGCAGTTTTAGGAGAGTGGGGTGTTACAGATATTCTTTAAAATCCCATCATCAACTACAATCCAAGCCAGCATGTGCACACAAAGACTAAGGGTCTAAAAGGCCTTGATAACGCAAGAGTAAAGGATTAGATGTGATCCTCGGGGGGCCCCGAACCCCGATCAACTCAAGAGAAAAGGATCACATATGATCCTCGAAACTCTTGACAACTCAAAATCAATGGGGACCACCCCTAATAATTAAGGAACGAGTTTGGGGGTTACGCACCTCTGCCAGGTAAAGAATCAAAGGGGACCACCCCTAATAATTAAGGAATGAGTTCGAGGCTACGCACCTCGACCACGAAAGAATCAAAGGGGACCACCCCTAATAATTAAGGAACAAGTTCGGGGCCTGATAGAGCGCATATTTTCATATTATTTAGCCCTCATATTTAGTCTTTTTGCACGTTAGTTGTGTCATTTTATTCATCTTGATTTTGTTTTATTTTATTTTATAGGAATTGGGCTTCACACTATTTTATTTTATTTTGGACAGATTAGGGATTCCTGGGTCATAAGGAATTTTTGATGAAGAGGGGAAACAAGGAGATTGGAGACAAAGAAGCAAAAAGTGTGCTGACAGATTTGACCTTTTGTGATTCTTTCAAATTTTTGGCCAAGTTATAATCCTAGAACGTGAATTATGTCTTCAGAGATATTTTAGAGGACTTCCTAGGATTTCTGGAATGGTATGGTTTGTCCAAATCAGAGTTCGTTTGGGCCTCCAAACATCGCTTCAAAGTCGGGACCAGATAGCTGGGTTAAATTAGGAAAGCTACACAGATGCTGAATCTTTAAAAGGCCATAACTTGGGCGTCCGATATCCAAATCAAGTGATTAAAAAGCCCAAATTCATCTACTCTTCCTTATCTACAATTTTTAAGGGGATGAATCCCATAACGCACATTATCTTATTCGAAATCAGCTGTGAAGTTTCGGTAACCTAGGGTTTCCTCCCTAAGCTCTATTTAAGCACATTAAGAGGCCATTAGGGCGAAAAGAATTCTTTTCTCACGTGAACAGTAGCCAATTTTCCTTTTTTCCATTGTTCTTGTCAAGATGGAAGGCTAAGGATTTTGTAACCGGTTGCATGCCATACTCCTTATCCGGTTTGAATCTTTGGACGTTTTTGTATATTTGTTTTCATCTTTAATCTTATGGTTTTGTTTCTTTGCTTCTTCTCAAGTGTGTATGTATTTTATGCGATCGTATGAATGCATGCATGATGCTTGGGAAGATTTGACTAGTAGGCTGAATTGGGGTATTGGTTTGCAAGAAACAACATAAACTTAGTGGGCGATTGTTCATGTCGGTTTCAGATCTGTGTGCTAAAAAAATTGAAACTTGTATATTGATTAAGAAGATCTTCTGTGATTTTTATATTTGTTTCGATTTAGTCTTCGGCGATTGTCAAGCATTTACTGTGTTCTTGTTTATTTTGTTTTTTTGTTTTTCATCCGAACCCCCCCCCCCGTTTAGTCTTATTTTGACAGATCCGTTTGAGGTTTGTTGGGAGACGACTTTGGGTTGCACCCTTATTGCAAATCCGAATCATTATTCATCTAATCTATCGGTGTTCGACAGCCCGACCAGGGCCACGAACCTCGACCATCAGAGGCTTAAAGGGGACCACCCCTAATAATTAAGGAATCAATTCCAGGAATCACTCCCAAAACAAAAAGAAGGTTCGATGTAACCCCCCCTCGATTCAGAAAGAACCTCCAATGAAAGCTGAAGGATCAAGATTCTCGTTAAGCAAGTAGCGCTACATGAAAAAGTTGCCTTATCGGGATAGTAGAGCTTATCCTAGTACACCTAAATTGTTAAGGGCTAAGATTTTATGAGCTTTGGAAAGAAAGCGAAAGAGGGAAACCTCAGCCACCATAGCCTTGGCCAGCGACCCCCAAAGACGAGGCAAGCAGCCTCGGCCAGCGGCCCCCAAAGACGAGGCAAGTAGCCTCAGCCAGTGGCCCCCAAAGATGAGGCATGCAGCCTCGGCCAGCAGCCCTGAAGATAAGGCACGCGGCCTCGGCCACCACAACCTCGGCCAGCAGCCCCCAAAGACGAGGCAAGCAGCCTGGGTCAGCGGCCCCCAAAGTCAAGGCACGCAGCCTCGGGTAGCGGCCCCGAAGATAAGGCATGCGGCCTCGGCCACCACAACCTCAGCCAGTAGCCCCCGAAGATGAGGAATGCGACCTCGACCAGCATAGCCTCAGCCCTAGGCCAAAAATAACAATAAAAATATATATATATGTACTAATTTAAGAGCTGGCCCCTTTCTACCACAGGAAAATCCTCGAATGTCTCTATCACCTTGAGCGACCTAATCAAACTCTGCATGGGAAGAGTGAAAGGGCACTGGGAGACTTAAAAAGTGAATTCAGCATCTGAGACTGCTAACCCAATTTTTAGTAGAACTTTTTTACAGAGGCTTAGAAAAACAATGACGACTACTCCTTCAGCTGCCCAACCTCCTCGTTCGATCAGCTTAAGGAGTGGGGGGCAAGTGATGAGGGAATATTTATAGGGGGCAATTTTACTATACTACCCTTGGGAGGTTACCATTAACTTGGAGCCATGTGTGCCAGTAAAAGCCAATATGCGATCGCCACATGTCAAGTCCTAGGAGCTCCACGTGTCTTTATAATCTCTATTATGATTTTGAACTAGAAAGAGATAGAGAGGAAGATTGAGTCAACCAAGAATATCTCCAACACCGCAAGAATATCTCCAACATCCCAAGAATTATCTCAATTGAGGAATGTTATCTTTTCTCCCCATGGAAAGGGGATCGGCTTCTATTTTTGAAAGATATCTTATCTCCTAAGGAAAAGGCCAAGCGATATCTATAAATAGAGGACAGCCTCTACAGGTAGGGGGATCTAATTCCTAAGGGATTCTTTTATTATTTTTTCTATTACTATCTCCAATTTATAACCCTATGAACTGACTTAAGCGTCGGAGGGATCACGGGGAGCAAGTCCCACCATTTTTGCAGGTACTTGGTCTGGGACAAAAGAAGGTGATCGGCTCTGCATCATCAATTTCGATTTATGATGGTTGTTTAAGTCGGAATCGGCATGCTATGTATGTCGATTACTAAAATTAGAACCATCATTATCTTGAAATGTAATCAATAGCAAAGATCTTAAAATTAATTTAACCAGATGATATCATCTTTTGTGATTCTTGGGAAATATTTGAATTGACACTGAAATTGTCTTAACTCAAGGCATTTTATTTTCAGTACCAACTTAATTGCATTTTCCAAAATTGATTAATCGGTCTGGTTGCCCACACTTTGATTTAATTTCTGCACTCTTATTTTATTTGGATCAATAAGCGAATTGGCCTGACCACCCAATACGTATCGTGGCTTTATTTTTGTTTTAATAATGATCTCCTAGTGAAGCGGCCTAAACTCCCATCCAGTAAATAAATTTGTGCTATGACGCACACTTGTATACTGGCGAGTATAAATGTTCTATGCTTGCATGTTTGATTTTTTTCTCTATTTGTTTGTGTATTTGTTTAATTAATTGCACAGAGTTAAGCACAGTCGCTGCTCCCACCAGTGAATAATCAATCAGATTATTCACACATCAAACAACTAGTGAAGCGATGGACTATGTTTCAACAAGAAACACCCTAGATAGGGACTAGGCTTTGTCCTTCTCTTCGCTCCACTCAAAATATCGTTCCCAAAATAATTAAAGAAATTATAGTGAAACGGGACTTGAAACCTGAGTGAGCTTCACCTTTCTTTAGCTGGCCTCACAACAAACCAAAGGTGACCCAGGTACAAAATATAACATATCACAAATCTGTTGAGTATTGGGGATTTATGGGAAATTCCATATCGAACCTTACATAATCTGAAAATTGGCCTTAACCAAACCAACGTCATATACAATAATAAAGTCTCACAATCACATATACACTATGCTGATTACAACCAACTAGATACCAACTAACTCCAACAACATATACATTCAACATACATGTATATATACAAGGATAAATACAACATACAAAACTCGGACAACAACACTAGTTGCCACATTATCCTCCCAACATCATCCCTGCTTCCATCTAGACTTGCAATATCTACAACATGAGTTAAAATCTCATGAGCCACAATGACTCAATAAGGGTGCAAATGAATATAAACAAGATAATATATGAGATGCAATAACAAATAAGTATGCATGAATGGCGAGGCATCATTACCCTTCGACCCCACCTGTTCGAGGCATTAACCTCCCATATTACCCCTAGCATGCATCTAGTCTCTCCCATGGCCATAGGACTCCACTAGACCACTTATAGAACATTCACAACACATAACTGGACACAATATATATTCTTCTAAATTTACCAAACATTCGCAAGACTGCCACTTTTAGGGCCATCCCTTACCTAACTCGAATCCTCTTCTCCCATGAGCGAGAACGCCTGCCTGAACTTCGAGCTCTTCTAGGATCACTGTCTCTCCGGTTGAACTTAGATGCAATACACAAAAACCCACAATATCAAAAATTACACTAGCACCTATGTTTTGTCCACACCTCGAAAAACTCACCCATCAACCATTTCCAAACAACCCTAAATGAGTGTTTCATCCAACCAACGCTTACACATTACCTCACATAATGCAATTAGCTCAAAAAGAAATAATTAATTTACCTTACTCATCCGGAGGAAAAATCTAGCCAAACGCCTACACTGACGTCGCCTCTTTGGCTGCCACCTTGCACCTAAATTTTTATTTTTGAGCCTTTACCATACTTCTCGACCCCAAATTAATTTCCATAATTTTCCCAGATTTTTTTTGGAAATTTTCAGCATTTTTCATTTTTTTCCATTTTTTCTAGATTTTTCTCTTTTTCTTTTTTTTTTCTTTTCTTCCTTCCTTTTCTTCTTCTTTGCGCATTCATCTGTGCACGCCCGTTGCTGCATCGCTCACCAAGCATTTATCAGTTTTTGTATTTTTCTTTCACTAACTCAGCTGATTTAGCAACTATTTGAAGGATCATGAACGAGGATCAAAAGCATGCAACGGAAGCGTTTTAAAATAAAAACGATCCTCGTATTGGTTAGAGTCTAGGAGACTTACTTTTACGGCGGATTACCGGACGGAATGGAGCGATGGGAGCTTCTTCGCGTGGAGGAGACGACGGCTGTCCTGCTAGCCTTCGGCTCCGTCGCATCAGAACTCAAACGCCCCCTTTCGATCTTCCGGAGTATGACTCGAACTCGTGGCCTCTCTTCGGTGAAGAAGAATGAAAAACGACTTGGATCAAAAAAACAACTAAAGAGAGATTTATATAGGGAGAACCCTAGGGTTAAAACCCTAGTGGGCCAAACCCTAATGGGCCAAGATCTTTTAATTAATTTTCTAATTGGGTTAGCCCAATTAATTAATTAAAACCCTAATGAACTATTATTTTATTTTTAGCCCAATGGACCATTCTAAATAAAATAATTCTCTCTTAATGTAATTCATCCAACAAGCCAAATGTATTAAAAATACATGAGTTACATCGAGCTACCCCGGGGACCAAAAGACAAATTATTCACGGCTACTAAGATGACCAAAATATCCCTGCTACCTAGTAGCTATATTTTGTCATTCTAAGTGTTCCAACTATCACCATATGGTAACACTGACCCCACGAATAATTTTGCATATGCCATGTCTTTGACCTACTAGTGTAATGACGAAAATACCCCTCTGCGTAACACCCATCATTTAGAAAGGAATAATGTACTAACACCTTTCTAAATGACTTCTACCATCCTTAGATCACTAGTCCAATAATCCGTGGCTACTCGAATGTACTTGCTTATCATTGGGAGCTACCCAGAAGCACACACTCATAAGTCACGTTCCCAGGGCCCTGGATTATTCGATTATTCTTGGACAATCACAAGGGGGTGAATCACAGAAACTATCTTGTATTAGTCTGTCTTAGCTAATTAGAAACCATACTCCCAACTCAAAAGGATATTGATCTTTGATAGACCTCACCTACAATGAATCTAAGAATATAGCTCTAGGTTCACTAGACCACCAACTAATACTCAAGTATTAGAGTACTCGTCCACGTAGTAGCAGTGATAGACTAGCTCCATGATAATTAGTACTTTGTCATTAGCTTCTATCACAGGTCCACTCTACGCATTCCAAATGCGCTTGTACAATTAGAGTAAACGGACTGTTTACTGGCTAAGGCAAGCCATCCTCCATTAGGATCTTTTGCACAATGATCTTATCATGATATAATGCCCAGTTCTATCAAAAGATCAAGAGTAATATTTTCTTGCTTATTAAGTACCCATGATTCATGCCTAACTGTGAAGAACGACCCATCACATGAATCACTTACTTAATAGCATGGACACCTTTCCAACAGTTAAATGCAAATAATATATGTGCCATAAACTGAATAAAAGAAACATCATTACCATAAATTAAACAAAACGTGTCTTTAGGGCATACATTTCCAACACTATTTATGTTCACAGAAAGGATGAGGCGTTTAGACTCGCCAGTGCACGAGTGTGATTGTAGCAGAAAATTTATATGTAATTTTTCTGGGCAAGACCGGGTCGACTCACAGGGAGATTACTCATGGAAGGAGCTAACCACACCAGTTCTTTTGATTAACGAAATAATAAAATGAGATCAAACTAAATGTGATATGACTGTAATCTGGATATGGAGAGGTCTCGAGTCAAAGACAAATCTGGTGCCAAACCCAACTGATTTACCATATAGCTTTCTGTGATGTAACTAGTAGCTCAAATAGCTTGGGTTTTCAACCATTAAATGTACTACTGAGATGATGATAACTCTTTGTTCAAGCAACCTCCATACATGACATGGAGACTCTATGTTAAACAGCTATCATAAATCAGTGTATAAATAACGTTTTGACAAAATAAATGCTCGGGGCTTGGGTATGAGAACGTTTCCAGGTCAAGCAACCCCCATACATGGCATGGGAACTCTAAGTTAGGTGTACGAACCAATCCAAGCCTGAGGTTTTTGTTAATAACATTTCCCAAACTACCTTTGCTTTGGTTACTTTGACATATGGAGTTCTGCTATATTGATTCATCAGTGGCTTTGGGCACCGTCTTTGCCTTAACCCAAGAATCGAATTAGCCACACATCTTCATAGGAAGTGCACGACTAAAACTAATCTCAACGGATGAATACGAAATTCACAAAGAAAATAAATTGGATCAAACGATAAGAATTGGATAAACTACTGCTGTATTGATTACTGAAATGAACTACAACTTGAAACAGAAATTAAAATGGACTTGTAGTACAAAAGCTCAGAACTAGCAAGAACAACAAGAATAACTGTAACGACCCGCTCCCACTTACGGGCGCCAACGGTAAATAATCGACTAGATTACTCACCCGACAACCACAATTGAAGGGTTGGACTATGTTTCAACAGGAAACGCCCTAGGTGGGAACTAGGCTTCGTCCTTCCCTTCGCTCCACTCAGGAATCTGTCCCAACTCAAATAAGAAAAATCCAGCGGACCAAGACCCGAAACTTGAGTGAGCTTCACCTCTTTTCAGCTCACCCCATAGCAAGCCAGAGGTGACCCAGGCACAAAGCTAGCATACAAACACTTCGCTGAGTATTGGGGATTTATGAGAACATACCTTGCTGATCTTGACTCGGTCCGAAACTTGGCTTTACCAACTATGCCACATTCAACAAGCAATCTCACAATCATCTATCACACTATGATGATTACACAATTAAATACATTTAAGCTCAATAACACCGACATTTACTCATAAGGGTATACATACACAACGCCCACCTGGCTACATACAAGCAATAATAAAATACATAACTCGGGCAACACAACTAGTTGCCACAACGGCCTCCCGGCGCCATCCCTGCTTGCATCCGGACTTGCATTATCTACACATGAGGTAAAACCTCATGAGTCATAAAGACTCAGCAAGGGTGCAATGCATGTAAATATGAATATAATCATGTTTATGTATGCCAATGCATGCAAATGAGGCTAGGCTCACACATCCTCACAACCCACTAAGGTTTGAGGCATCAACCTATCGGCCCCCACCACTAGTCCTCCATATGGCCACAGGTCCACTAGTTCTTGCATCACACAAGATATAACCATTACATGCCAATGCAACATAAAAACATTATCAAACACCTTTACCAACTTGCAAGGCCACCTCCACATGGGGCCATCCCTTACCTGGCTCGAAGCCTCATCTCTGCCTCGGCGAGAACGCCAGCCCGAACTCCGAGCTCCTCTAGGATTACCGCCTTCCCGATCGAACCTAGATGCAAACACACAAAAACCCAACTCTATCAACATCCGGCATTAAACCAATGCCCTCAACTTCGCCACACACACACACACCGACAACAACTTCCAATCAACCCCACTGAGGGTTCAATCCAACCAATACGACACAATTCATTATCTCTCATAATCAAATTATTTTGAAAGGAAATAAATTAATTACCTCGATTAATCTGAAGAGAAAGCAGCTAAACGCTGACATCGGCCTTGCCTCTCGAGAAGCCACTTGTGCTCAAAAATCCAATTTTCGAGCTTCCGGCAAGCTCATCAAGCCCCAAAATAATTTCCAAGACTTTTCCCATATTTTTCTGGATTTTTTTAACTATTTTCCTTATTTTCCAGAATTTATTTTCCCTTTTTTTTTTTTTTTTTTTTTTTTTCTTTTCCTTCTTTTCCTTTCTTCTTCCCTGGCTTCCCGCGCGCGCACTATGCTTCTTCTTCTTCCCCGCGTGCGGCCACCTGCTCCTTCTTCCTCAACGCTGACCAGCCCTCACGGCCTCTGCCAGCGGCGGCCATGCCCAGCTCCCCTGTCGGATGCCCGAGCACCACCGCACGGGGTCGCCACCATCGCGAGCCACCGCCCTGCGCGACCAGCAGCCATGGTTGAAGCTCCACCGCGAGCTGCTGCATCGGCCCCCTGAGCCATCGTCGGCCACTGCTGCGAGCATCGCCTCAGCCACAAGTTCATTCCGCCTCTAGCCTCCACGAGCTCCACCACGTGCCTTTGCTGCTCCGCCGCTTCGGCCTTCTTCTTCCATCATCGACCATGGCAGTTGCAGCCATGGCCGATCGGCCTCTCTCGCTCGATCCCTCATCACTCTCACTTCCACTCTCTTCCTCGCTCGCTTTCGCTCTCTCAGCCGCGAGCATCTCCCGAGCCCACTTCATTCTCTCAATCGCTCACTCTCCTCAATCTCATCTCTCTGTTCTCGCGGCCATTTCAAAATGGCAGAGGCACGAAGCTTCAAAGAAGCTTCCTTAAGCCTATATATATATATATATTTACTAATTACATAAAAACCCACAAATTCTCATTAATTTCACCTAAAGGAAATTTTAATTTCACTTGGGGGTTCTAATAATTATACTTGGACCCTTCCAAGATTTTAATTAATTACCCCAAAGCCACCCAAAATCTTAATTCTCCAAAATTAATAATTAACCTTTACTCGAAAATGTCGATTTCGTCCCTACGCCTGCACGGGACCTTTATTCGACCCTGAAGCACTTAAGGGTTGCCTTACTCAGAAAACCGAACCACCCCTAGGGTCCCCTCAGCTTCCAGAAGGTCCCTTGCAACCATTCGGTATTTACACCCGCTCGGGTTTATACAGAATTTATTCCGAAAATTATTCCCGGTCGGACCACTTCCAGCGTCATTAATCTCATCTCAAGACGCTCATCAATCTCTTGTCCTCTTCCCTGGACATCGAAGTCCCGAGGCATTCCCAGCCGCCAATTCGGCAAATTTCATTTATAAATTACTCGAAATTGACTTTTGGCCTTCCCGGACCACCCGAGGCCCTGTCGAAATAGTCAAAACTTATTTATTTACAATACCATGTAATACCGGGTATTACATTTCACCCTCCTTAAAGAATTTCGTCCTCGAAATTCACTTTACCTTAATCTCTTGCCCAAGACAATCACATTCTCAAGCTACTCTCCAAATCCCCTGCTCGAGAATCTCGTAGCCGAACCATTTCTCAGCATTTACCTTGACTTATCCACCTCAAGGCTTCACTTAAGCATTTGGTCCTTCGTCTCTCGAGGACATTCACAACTGAACACCATCTTGGCCTTCATCCAAATCGTGCCACTGGTCGTTGGTCGTGTTTACTACAACGATATCCATCTCCAGATGGATTTTCTCTGCCTCGAAGCATCGCTTTGCAGGTTTACTTCCCTTTTCCCATCAATCAACAAACTCTCTCTGACATTGCATCACTGATCAGTTTACCACGATTTTACGCCGATCACACACGGCAACGTTTCCCACTGCCAATCACACATGGCCACGATTTTACGCTGGTCCAACCAGCAACGTCTTAGCACTGATCATCAGCCGCAATGTCTCTTCTAGTGCCCACTAGACACTCGGACACCCATTCCACCATGGCATATCACCATTAATCACACACATGCATAGCTTGAGTCGATCCTCATGGCAACTTCTCGTTACCAATCAACTTACTATGTTAGCACTACTTGGGAAGTAACCATTTGGCCCACTTTGCCAATTTTGACCATTTTATACATGGTCTTCAATCTTGACCAGCCAACCCTTATTTATTTGTACGATTATGCATGATCGACATACCCAACACCATGCTAGGAAATTTCACATTTCAATCACACGTGCACTACTCGAGTCCACCTCGAGCTTGGCGATGCACGCACCATGACATTTTCACCTCGAGCTTAACCATGCTCGGGCCACAACCTTCTCCCAACTAGGAGTTTTTCGCATTAAGCACACAAGGTACTTACTAGCCGATATCACATGCTAGTAGGGGTTTCATATCCCAAACAAGGAACTCTTCGCTGAGCAACCCCCTCTTCAATTCCTCACCTCATTTTAGATTTCACAATCTTGCCCCATGCTAGGCCTTACCTTGGCCTTTAGACTCTACCGCAAGTTAAGGATCCTGCCATTTCGTTTTAAGGTCGCCGAACCATTAATTGGCCCTCGTCATCACCCACGGTGCGTGGCACAAATGATTGGCTTATTACCATCTGCACAATCACTTATTGCATCGCACCTGTAGGATGACTCGTGCCTTTGGTCCGCACCTCAACAAGCTAACACGGTAACACCCCCACTCTTGTAGCTGTCTTCCAGCCAAGTTTACTCGCCCAGCTTCAATTTCATTGGGACCCCCCCCCTTTTTTTTTCTTAATCTCACATTTCTCAACAAAGCCTCTTACTCTTGAAGCACGAAACTTTTCGACAATCCCAAAATTAGGTTCATTCTCAATTTGCGATAAACACCTGATTTAAACCATGCTTAATGGTTCCCTTTGTCCTCCTCGGCAAGGACAACACCACGACAGTAACGAATTTCTCCCCCATGGTCGTTGCATCTCAAATTTCACAGGCACCAGCCTTCATGGCCATTCACACTCGACTTCGAGGTCCTACCATGCACCATGGTTACCCTTGACCTTCCTGACAACATCTTCTCCCTGACAGTGATGATGACACTACCATGCCATCTCAAAAGACTTGCTGCTCCATGAATTTCACTGCTTAACGCAACCGGCACGACCCCACTCTTAGGCCGCCTTCCTCAAATCACTTTGCTATGCTTATAGCAGCTAGCCAATTCCCTGAGAGACTCTAGCTTCTCCCAGACTTCTTATAACCTTTGCTTCCATCAGCTCACACCTCAGTGAGTGACCACATTGGCTCTAATGCCATCATCATCAGCTAAGACGACCTCTTGCCATCGCTTAGCACCACATCCGATCGCAATCGCGACTCATGAGCCACCAACGCCATTGACTGACTACTCTCACGACATTGCACGATCATGGCCAGTCACTGCTTGTCGCTGCCGCTATCACCGGTCGGCACCTTCGGTCGCCCTTGGCTACCCTCAGTCGGTCACCAATCAGCTCCACTGGTTGATTTCCTTTCACACCGTTAACCCCTAACCTCGAGGTTAAATCTTATCAATTGCCCACACTCCAAGGCATCCCTCTAGCTGTATAGCACTCACAGCTATCTGGTGATTTCATCACCTAAACACCATTCCTAGGGACCAATCTCGTCCCATAAGCTCTTCCTTCAAGCTCTCGTCACCCACTACCGACATCTTAAATTTCGCCCTCACCTTCCATCTAATCAACTCGATTAGCTTTAATCGGATCGCCCGGCTCAACCAACACAACCTTCCTCCAGGCACTACACTTGCAATCATCAACTATGACTTCGATTTTAAACTCCACCCACTAGAAATCACCCCTGCCAATCCTGTGGAACACACACTTCCACTCGATGCTGTAGGACTCCTCTTCCTACTCAGGCACTCACTATTACTCTGGCTTTTCCTGAGTGATCCCTCCTGATAGGGTTATAGTACCTTAGGAGGTCCATCTAGTGTTGTGACCCCATGCCCAACTTTTCTTAGGAGAACATCTCAAGTTCTACCTAGGCCACATTTCAACACTACCATCTATAACTCTCGCTACGGAGTAGCACTCCTTCAAGCGGCACAACTTTGTTTTGACCAACCATCTATTAAAGTCTTGGGTCTCTTTCTCAAAAATTCACCTGGTCTTGCCACCAGGACCTGCTGAACCTTTATGTACACAGTCAATAAACAAGGCTTTACATCACAGTCCTCGAGCCTCACGCTCCTGTCATTGCCATCAGGTGCTACCACCTGGCAACTGATCCTGTCTCATCAACCGAAAATCCATCCAGTGCTACATGAGGAAGCTTCCTCATTTTCGCATCGACACATCAGGACTAATACTAGACCGTGCAATTGCAAGCCTTCACAAATTTCAAACCATGCCTCAGCCACACGTCCAGCCTGCCACAGCTCACCTCACAGATTAGAGATCCCCTTACTTGAAGCGTTCAAGCGCTTCAATATTCCCATCTCATGGTTGGCTTCCAACTCGTAAGTCTCGCCCTCCACAACACTTACATAACATTTCAGAGCCATTTACCAACTCCACCAATCGACCCATCTCCTTGCATCATTGCAAGGTCACACAAGGTCCATCATCTCCAATTTTTACCATAATCACTTCGGTTAAATTTAACCACAACTGTGTTAGCCTCCTTTAGCCAGGAGCATCGCTGCACATCTTGTTTTCACACCACAAGATATCATTTAATCGATTCACAAACTTTCTAACTACCATGCCAATTAAAGGCACTACCATGATTCATTAACCCTCACGGAAATTTAGGTCTGGCTCAGGCATAACCTACAGCATACCCCAGGTCTTCGGCGTCTAATCGTCTCCACTACAGACGAGTTACTCCGCGTAGAGGGCTTCAATCCCTCCTGTGGACTAACCGTCTATATCCAGTGGTCCTTAGCATTAGACCCGTCAACCGTAGGCATCAACTGTAGCGTTATTCCCATGCTAGACCCGTTTCTTTTCCTCGGGTTTCTTTCTCAAACATCTCGAAGTGCTACAACACCCAAACATTCGTCAAACCACTTCGACACTACTTATCGTAATAAAGGGCTTAACCCCTGACTCGGGTGCAATGCCCTAACCGCATTTCACAAATCTTTAGCCCCTGACCATTTGCATAATCACTGTGTTGCCCTGTGCTTTAGGCGAGCCAACACCTGGTCACCATCATCGTGTTACTCTCATACACTGGCCCAACACTGGTTCCCCATCGTGTCGCCCTGTGCTTCAGAGAGTCAACACCCTATCATTATTGCCGTGTGGCTCCCTTACACTGGCCCAACAATAGTTTCCAACAGCATGGCTCAGGTCCCACTCTGATCTGTTTCGCACCCCGTAGTGTGACTTTCAGCCTTTCAGTCACACCTCTGATATCGAACTTGACATGACTACCTCGCTACGCTTGCAGCCACTATTCTTACCAGGCGTCCTACTCGACAACAAATCTATCGAATCATTACCGCGTTCCACGTTTTCTCCTTAGGACTACTCTAAATGTCCTATCCCTTACAGGAGATTCTCAGTCTCACCTGACCAAATTTCCTAAGGTGCTGCTCTAGATCTTCTGCATCTGACCGTCATATGCAGTTCACTAAATTGCTCAGGCCCATGGGCCACTTGCCCTCAACGCGAGCCAACTCATTAGTCCTCTACCACACGGTCCACAACATCAGATCCGTTACACCGAGCCTTACACCCTTAGCATCAAGGCTATTTAAAGCCCTCCCGAGCTATAATGGTTCCACCACCATCTTACCAAAGCCATCTTGCTTGGTTATCCTTGCCTTGATAACCTTAAGCTCATACCATGAGCCCGCTCCTCAGGACTCTACATCTCTTGCCGCTTAGGAGACTCTCAAACCACCTTTCCTCTTGAGGCCTCATGATCTTACCTCACTAGATCATACCTCAAGCTCCGGCACCCATAACCATAAAGCACCTACCATTACCCTCCAGGTAAATCGAGACCTCTCATCTCTCCTTGCACACCCTCAGTGCATTTAGTCACGACGCCCAGCTTGGTTTTCCAGCAGGCCTCTCTCAGGCTCCCATGACTTGGAATATAAAATTCGAGGCCTTCACATTTCACGCCATGCCCCTTCCCACCGAGGCATTTGAAGTTGGCATTTCCATCGCGCGCATAGCCTATGGATGTCCTGTTGTCACAACTCATCGCCCTAGGCTCACATACCCGTTCATACCCTTCATTGGGTGACCTCCTCATCTCCCATCAAGGGTCTCGAGACCTTAGGCATCATCACGACCCCAGGCATCATAATGAGGGTCTATTCACCTCTCATCTCCCTGTTAGGAACCGGGCAACCGTGAAGATATGATTCTGCCTTGATTGATCCGTAGAGCCGCAAACACGAACTCCTCCAAGTCGGTCCACACGATCGGCCGTTTCCACGAACGCCTTGAGTAATGCTAGTAACCCTAGGCGCCTCCAATGAGAGATCCGAATTTTTCCTTCTTTTTCCAGCTTCTTAAGTGGCCTATTTATAGAGTTAAAACCCTAATTATGCCTTTGGAAAAACCCTAAACGATTTAGGTCTGGCCCATAATCATATTGGGCCGTATCTCTCTTTTAATTTGTGGAACGGACTCGACCCAAGTGTGTGACCCCTTAGGTCCACCATTGGGCTAGATGTAGGGCCAATTCTATTGGGCTATATGAAGGCCCAACTCCTTAGAATAATTAAACTCTTTTAATTAAACTTATGGGCTTCATAATTAACTCATCTCATGGGCTTCTTAATTAAACTCTTTAATTAATAGTTTTAGAATTAATCATATTAATTCTAAAACCCTACATATCATGGTTAACGTCTAGCAACATGCCATGAACGCCTAGCCAACGATGAAAAAACACGGACCTTTTCGATTGCAATTACCGTACAGTAAAATCCTTTCATCAACTATGTCCCGATTGAATTTAGGGTATGGTTTTATGACGAAACCCTAGTCATTCAATAACTATGTATCCATTCCAGATTTATGACTTGTTCGATGAAATCAAAACACCTTTTGATTTCCATCTCACCTTGGCCAAGGATTTCCTCAGTTATGAAATCATCGGAATACATAGGACATCTTCTCATCTTGTCGATAAGTGATGAATCCTATTTCGACATTCACAAGCCTTCATATGTGATAAGGTTATGCCCAGTGATAATTTGTTAATGACTCCATTGGAATCCAAAAAAGAACCAAAGCGTAACTAGTCAAATATAAGACTATCATGATGTCTCAAGTCTAAGGACCAATCTGCACTACTGCAACACAGAAATTCCAATTCGACAATCAACAATTACCATTAGGAATTCTGTAGCGGGTCAGTTCAGTGTACTTATTCTTATAATAAGCACCCACATATATGCACTAGTGTCCACACACCAATGTCTATGAAACAAGACATTCTCCTAATTGAGCATGCATCATATATGCTAGTCTGTCCGAGTTATTAGTGTCCAATCCTAATAACTCTATGACTAGGAACATTTAAGATCAAGGTTTATAAGGAATATGTTTCATGATCGTCATCTCTATGCACGACCATATTCCATGAGCCTATTTGATCTATGGACTTTGTCAAGAGAGGAAATAATAAAGTCAACCATCAATGACAAATAAAACATAATGCCTTACAATAATAATTGATTGAAGATAAAGAGTCACAATGGAAAAATATGATCAATTACATGTAAATATAATTGGCTTGTGGGGCATAACTCTAACACTCCCAACCTTAGGTGTCTCACGAGACCCCAAGCGTCATATTGAGAGTTTTGATTAGCTCCTCATCCATCAATCATATGAACGGTCTTTTGGCCCTTCACAACTAGGACTTCTAACCCAATGGCTCCCACATGCATATCAACGCATGCCCAACTCCATAATCCCAGTCTGGATTCCCTGGGATTCTAGCTCGACTCTCTTGGGACTTCCATCTCATGCAAACGCCCGCTAGGATCCACTTGCCACACATCTATCATTCCCAAGGATAGACCTCGTCTCATCATGAAACCAACTAGGGTCTACTCATACCCTAGGCACATCCCCGCCGGGATCATTATAACAATACGATCACATCGCTTCACATACATCAAGCATCCCGACTCCCCTCAGAGTCCTTCCGGAATCTACTTACGTCATACCTTCACTGGCCGTGACATACAAATGCATTACATGCACACTCCCCATAGAGCCTCACTACGATTAACTTTACCTCCAGGAGCTCGTCACATAGCCAGTTGATGACTCATTTCCTTGAGTCTTGAGCTAACTCCCACTATAGCTCACTCTATCTCAAGCGCACCAGCCTTTCTTCACCACTTCCAAGGGACAGCTCTTTTCCTTCAAACATGCTCGACAAATCCCTAACATAGGGACGCTTCACTAATCCCTTCCTGGACTAGTCACGTTTCAACTTTGTGTCCCCACACGAGCCTCAACACTTCAATCCCAAGGAGTTCCCATCCTTAAAACACTTCATATCCCCGAAATGCTACATTCGAGATTTCTTGATACCAACACCCATACTCGGGTTTTCAGTTCCTCATTGCTCATCCCGTATACCTCTCACAGGTATATCATCTCAATCTAGGGTATTTTCTCATCCCTAGAACAGGAATATCCAAACATACCATTGCAGGCCTCAATGACTTGACCCAATCCCTTAGGGTCCTAGGCCCACATGTCCAACATTCAAGGTTACCGGACCTACCTTACATTGAAATCTCAATATTTCAAATCAATTGTTCTTGACCCCAACTTAGTAGTTAAGACATTCCGACTTACATTCAATCATGCCAGACATCCTCTATACCAAAACTCTGGCAATTACTCACATTAATCACTTAACCAACCACACTTAACACTTAAGCATGCTAGCCTTCCTCACTTATATAGCTAGCCATGCTCTGATACCAACTGTAATGACCCGCTCCCACTTACGGGCGCCAATGGTAAATAATCGACCAGATTACTCACCCGACAACCACAATTGAAGGGTTGGACTATGTTTCAACAGGAAACGCCCTAGGTGGGAACTAGGCTTCGTCCTTCCCTTCGCTCCACTCAGGAATCGGTCCCAACTCAAATAAGAAAAATCCAGCGGACCAAGACCCGAAACCTGAGTGAGCTTCACCTCTCTTCAGCTCACCCCATAGCAAGCCAGAGGTGACCCAGGCACAAAGCTAGCATACAAACACTTCGCTGAGTATTGGGGATTTATGAGAACATACCTTGCTGATCTTGACTCGGTCCGAAACTTGGCTTTACCAACTATGCCACATTCAACAAGCAATCTCACAATCATCTATCACACTATGATGATTACACAATTAAATACATTTAAGCTCAATAACACCGACATTTACTCATAAGGGTATACATACACAACGCCCACCTGGCTACATACAAGCAATAATAAAATACATAACTCGGGCAACATAGCTAGTTGCCACAACGGCCTCCCGGCGCCATCCCTGCTTGCATCCGGACTTGCATTATCTACACATGAGGTAAAACCTCATGAGTCATAAAGACTCAGTAAGGGTGCAATGCATGTAAATATGAATATAATCATGTTTATGTATGCCAATGCATGCAAATGAGGCTAGGCTCACACATCCTCACAACCCACTAAGGTTTGAGGCATCAACCTATCAGCTCCCACCACTAGTCCTCCATATGGCCACAGGTCCACTAGTTCTTGCATCACACAAGATATAACCACTACATGCCAATGCAACATAAAAACATTATCAAACACATTTACCAACTTGCAAGGCCACCTCCACATGGGGCCATCCCTTACCTAGCTCGAAGCCTCATCTCTGCCTCGGCGAGAACGCCAGCCCGAACTCCGAGCTCTTCTAGGATTACCGCCTTCCCGATCGAACCTAGAGGCAAACACACAAAAACCCAACTCTATCAACATCCGGCATTAAACCAATGCCCTCAACTTCGCCACACACACACACCGACAACAACTTCCAATCAACCCCACTGAGGGTTCAATCCAACCAATACGACACAATTCATTATCTCTCATAATCAAATTATTTTGAAAGGAAATAAATTAATTACCTCGATTAATCTGAAGAGAAAGCAGCTAAACGCCGACATCGGCCTTGCCTCTCGAGAAGCCACTTGTGATCAAAAATCCAATTTTTGAGCTTCCGACAAGCTCATCAAGCCCCAAAATAATTTCCAAGACTTTTCCCATATTTTTCTGGATTTTTTTGACTATTTTCCTTATTTTCGAGAATTTATTTTCCCTTTTTTTTTTTTTTCTTTTCCTTCTTTTCCTTTCTTCTTCCCTGGCTTCCCGCGCGCGCACTATGCTTCTTCTTCTTCCCCGCGTGCGACCACCTGCTCCTTCTTCCTCAACGCCGACCAGCCCTTACGGCCTCTGCCAGCCGCGGCCATGCCCAGCTCCCCTGTCGGACGCCCGAGCACCACCGCACGGGGTCGCCACCATCGCGAGCCACCGCCCTGCGCGACCAGCAGCCATGGCTGAAGCTCCACCGCGAGCTGCTACATCGGCCCCCTGAGCCATTGTCGGCCACTTCCGCGAGCATCGCCTCAGCCACAAGTTCACTCCGCCTCTAGCCTCCACGAGCTCCACCGCGTGCCTTTGCTGCTCCGCCGCTTCGGCCTTCTTCTTCCATCATCGACCATGGCAGTTGCAGCCATGGCCGATCGGCCTCTCTCGCTCGATCCCTCATCACTCTCACTTCCACTTTCTTCCTCGCTCGCTCTCGCTCTCTCAGCCGCGAGCATCTCCCGAGCCCACTTCATTCTCTCAATCACTCACTCTCCTCAATCTCATCTCTCTGTTCTCGCGGCCATTTCAAAATGGCAGAGGCACGAAGCTTCAAAGAAGCTTCCTTAAGCCTATATATATATATATATATTTACTAATTACATAAAAACCCACAAATTCTCATTAATTTCACCTAAAGGAAATTTTAATTTCACTTGGGGGTTCTAATAATTATACTTGGACCCTTCCAAGATTTTAATTAATTACCCCAAAGCCACCCAAAATCTTAATTCTCCAAAATTAATAATTAACCTTTACCCGAAAATGTCGATTTCGTCCCTACGCCTGCACGGGACCTTTATTCGACCTTGAAGCACTTAAGGGTTGCCTTACTCAGAAAACCGAACCACCCCTAGGGTCCCCTCAGCTTCCAGAAGGTCCCTTGCAACCATTCGGTATTTACACCCACTCGGGTTTATACAGAATTTATTCCGAAAATTATTCCCGGTCGGACCACTTCCAGCGTCATTAATCTCATCTCAAGACGCTCATCAATCTCTTGCCCTCTTCCCTGGACATCGAAGTCCCGAGGTATTCCCAGCCGCCAATTCGGCAAATTTCATTAATAAATTACTCGAAATTGACTTTTGGCCTTCCCGGACCACCCGAGGCCCTGTCGAAATAGTCAAAACTTATTTATTTACAATACCATGTAATACCGAGTATTACAATAACTAAAGTGTTACTCATTTTAAAAATACAGACAAGAACTAAAGCGAAAGAAACAGACAGAATGAAAAGACTCTCTACTTTCCAATGATCTTCGTCTTTTTGTGTTTTTTTCCGAGTATCCTTTGTTCTCTCCAACCTCTGATTCTAGAGAACGTTGGTTTCTTTTTAAGCTTACGGCGCATGGAAGTGGGGGCCACTTGATGAAAAGTTGTTCAAAATGTTGGTTGAATTTACCTCTGAGCCACCGTGTTTATTTGTGCATGTCAGATTTTTGTTCGGATGCTCATTCGAATATGCTAGCAGAGATATTCGAATGCGTGCTGAGTTTCTTTTGGTTGCTCGGGTCATTTGAATGAATTTTAATCCTATTCGAATGAATTTCACATTTTACTGTTGTTGAGTGTAGATTTTGATGATTGATGATTGGCATGTGTGAATGTGAATTTATATTTTATGTTCTAACAAAGCATGAAGCCTTCATAAGGCTTACAAAGCTATTCTTTAGTGATTTCATGACACAGGTTATATATGGAAACTTCTTATACCTATATAGAGATTTCATTATATATGGAAACAAGTTTTTAGAGAGCTTTCTAGAAATTTGAGTATTTGAGCTATATATGGAAAGTTCTTCTTGGAATGGAAAGTCTAGAAGATATATATATGGAATCCTTGTTTATATATGGAAAGTTTTTCTTGGAATGGAAAGTCTAGAAGATATATGTATATGGAATCCTTGTTTATATATGGGAAGTTCAAAAGATCTATATGGAAGTTTTTGAGGAGATTGGAGTAGTCCACTATATGGAGTTGCCATATATGTAACTTGGTGACATGGCATTGTTAATGTGGCATCTTGGTGACATGGCAGCCACGTGGAGCACACTCATCAAGGTTACATCATCTCGTTGGTCTAAATATGGTAAGAGAATCATGGAGTAAATTTAAAGGTTCTTAGAAGCTTCTTTACTTAGTTAAATATGGAAGAATTTTTGAATTGCATTCAAATGGAGAAGTTAAAGATTCAGCCCTATTATTCAACATTAATGGAGGAAATTAAGGTTTGAAAGTTAAACCTTGATTGATATTACTTTCCTTTATTGTTGATTCTATCTCATTAAAAGGATCCTCTACTCAAATCATGGAATCAATTATCCTACTCATTATGACTAATTGATATCCTCATTATAGCTAATTGATATCTTCATTATGGGAGAATATTCTAAGGATATCTT
Organism: Diospyros lotus; assembly: GCF_014633365.1. Classification (NCBI taxonomy): domain Eukaryota; kingdom Viridiplantae; phylum Streptophyta; class Magnoliopsida; order Ericales; family Ebenaceae; genus Diospyros; species Diospyros lotus. Next base: position 25,518,337 of record NC_068350.1, read on the forward strand.
GCATATATTCAGCTACACAAATTGATTCTCTTCTTGTTGTCAACATTTTTTAGTATGGAAACTTGATCAATTAAGGGCCTTTGAAGTTATAATTGATATCTTCATTATTGGACAAATTTGCTTCATTATTTGAGAATATCTGGATGGATTTTACACCATTTGGAGGTTTAAATTCAAATTTCAAATTAGCTATACTTGTTATGGAAGCTAAGGGGCCAATTGCACAATCAAAGGTGATTGAAGATTCAACTAGAAGTCAGAATTGATTAGTTCTTATTTATGGTCGATTTTGCAAGAATTATGAAGGATTTTGTTGATATTTTAATCCTTAAAGTCAACCATGCATTATTGGAATTGATTTGCTCATTCAAGGCTGATTGGAGATCAACAAAAGTCAAAGATCTTGATGATCAATCAAGTTAGCTGATTATAGAAGGTAAATCAAGAATTCAAATGAAGGGCTGAGATTGGCTTGAAGACTTGACACATGGAGGGCTGAGATTGATCAAGGAAAGCCTTCTCTAGCACTATATAAAAGGGTCTCTTGAAGGCTTTGGAATAACTTTTGGAAGCCCTATCATTCTCTACATCATTAACCAAGATTCTCATTCTCTCCAAGTCTTTCTTTTCCTCTATCTTCTTGAGAGAAAACTAAGAGAGTTCTCTACACTTCATTGTATTATTTTTGAGAGAACCCTATTTTTCAATCTCTACTATCTTGTAAAGAGCGTACAAAATCCAAACTAGTGAGTGTGAGACTCCAGAAATAGTTTGGTGGTGGTGAAGCCAAGTGAAGGCTTTGGTGGTTGTAAGAAAAGTTTCATATAGTGGATTTGATTGAAAATCCTAAGGAAGGGAATCCTTAGGTAGTGGATGTAAGCCATAAGGGCCGAACCACTATAAATCGCTGTGTCCTTCTCTTCACTCTTTACTTATTCTTGCTTGATTATACTTGTTTGTTTTTGTTTTTTGTGTGGCCAAATCCTAAGGCCTACATTCTTGTTGGCTATTATATTCTGATTTGCTTTAATTGATCATTCTTTGTACTCATTCAATATTCCATTTGGTTTATTTAAAGTCTTGTTATTGTGTGCATTCAAATCACATGTTTTTCACCAAGTTGTAATTTGAAGAGTATATTGGATCTAAGCACATACTAGCACAGCTGGCGGATATCATATTATCCATCTAGTATTTAAGTGCTCCCGTACTCTCAACTACAATTTTGGTTTATATTAAATTTGTTTTCTCATACATATACGTGCATAAGTTTTGCATTAAAGTTTTTAAAAGGTGTCAATTCACCCCCCCTCTTGACTAGGTTAGAACTCAACAAGTGGTATCAGAGCGAGGTTCCTAAGAGAGTGATTAATCATCACTAGGTGTATCCATGGCATCGAGTTCACGTTTTTATGAAAATGAGGGTCGTTCTTTATCTAGGGCACCATTCTTTGATGGCACCGATTATGCATATTGGAAAACAATGATGGAAGATTTTTTAACTGCATATAGTCTTGATTTGTGGGAAATAGTTAGAGAAGGTCCATATGTCCCTAAGGAAAAGGTAAAGAGAGGAGAAGTAGAAGAGATAGTAGAAAAGAGTAGAGATAAGTACACGGATGAAGATAAGAGATTAATTGCTTTAAATGCTAAGGCTAAGAGTGCATTTCATTGTGCTTTAAGTAGATCCGAATTTAATTATGTACAGTGTTGTAAATCTGCTTATGAAATTTGGAAGAAGTTAGAGTTAAAATATGAAGGTACTAGTCAAGTTAGAGAAACAAAAATAAACATGTACATACATGATTTTGAATTGTTTTCTATGAAACCTAATGAATCTATCTCTGAAATGTATACTCGCTTGACTGATATTCTTAACTCTCTTGAGTCTCTTGGTAAATCATTTTCAGATTTTGAAAAGGTGCAAAAGGTTCTAAGATCTTTACCGGAGGCATGGGATCCAAAGGTGACAGCCATTCAAGAGGCCAAGGATACTAAGAAGTTGTCACTAGATGAACTAATGGGTTCACTAATGACACATGAGCTTACTCTCAAAAACAGGTATAAAAACAAAGAAGATTCTTTAAAATCTAAATCAATTGCTTTACCTGTTGCACAGGAATCCAATGGAGAGGAGGATTCAGAAGAGGAGATTGCCATGTTGGCTAGGAGGCTTCGAAACTTTATGAAAAAGAATAAAAGGAGTTTCAGCAAGACTAATAATGAGCAAGTTTCCATTGCTTCACCCTCAATGGCTACAGGGGTGTTTTTAATGTCCCAGACCTAGAGACAACCATTTATCTTAAATGGTAAAGTAGTTTTTTAATGACAGATTCCCAGATAATTTTTTTTTTTTGAATACTGAGCCTATAGATTAATTCCCAGGACCTAATCAATGGATGAGAAAAAATCTCATGGCTATGGCTTGGACGGAGGGAATGATGCAACCGGTCATGAAGAGTTTCAATGGGCTATAAATAGAGATTGATCAAAAAGCAATAGGTTGATTGGCTCAAGTGATAGGAGAATGATCCCTCTATGATGTTCCATAAAACAACGCTATTCATTCAACTGGTTTCAAGCTTAGAGTCAGTTAAAATTAGCCGCGATCATTAAAGATACTCAAGGAAAAATGTTGTTTTGAAGCTATTGAAAGACAAGAGAATCAACAAAATATTTTATTGCATGAATAGGTGTTATTTTACTTAGAATAAAATCTTATGAAGCTCTAACACTTACTTTGGTAGAAATCTCCACTTAATTTGAGAATTTGGGCAATTTGCTGATCATTTCACCATGTTTTATATGCCATCAAAAACAAATGAACATAAATAAAGCATCCTAAGTAGTCTCGGTCCTAGTTCTAAATATCATATAGTTCTATTTTCAAATAAAAGATTATCATGCAAATAACCAGTTGTGAATCTAAAGCATCAAGCACAATAATCTGAAGCATAGAGTAAGCAAAGTCTTTTTTATTGAAAAATAAAGATGTGATTCATCTTTATAGTTCATAGGTACAGAAGTTAAGTATGAAGCATCAAATCCTATGACTACTCAGTGCCATTAGTGGCATCATCAGAAGTGGAGTTCTCCTCAGTGGAGTTTCCAGAAGGAGTCTTTGATAAGGGATCAGTAGGAGGAATAGAGGAAGAAGATGGAATGGTAGGGTGAGAAGGTGCTGCATGCTCAGGCTACGGATGTGCCCCTGATGTAGAAGGTGCACCCTCTTCCTCTCGCCACATGTCAATGGTCCTCTGTATGCAAGTCTTAGCATCGGCCAACTTGTCCTTTGAAGACTTCTGTGGAAGCTCCTCTATAGTTGTGCTCAGAAACTGACCTACTCTCTTGTCCATCGCAATGTAACATTCATTCATGGTCATTATTCCTGAATAGATGACTCTCTGCCTCCAATGTAGATCCTCATAAATGGCCTCCTGTCTCTCTTGGATCTTCTTCAGTGATTGCTCCACTTGGGCTTCATGTCTCACTTGCCTTTCTTGCATCTCCTTGACTAACTCATATAAGCCTCTAAGAGTATGATCTTCCTCTTATCTCTCTTCTTGATCATCATGCAGTGGCAGTTCCTGAGATGGTCCTTCTTGTGCTTCAACCTGCCTGCCAAATGCCTCTCCTTTCTCGGGTGTTGTTGCTTCAAGCCTCTTCAACTGCCCACTGCTTCTTCATGTAGATGCTGGGCTGATCCTATCCATTGGCTTGATGACTTCAAAAGTTGCCTTCTCATTTACCCCGTGCCTCAGTACAAAGTAGGTAATCAACCCCCGAAAGGGTAGTCCTCCACCCCCATGTGCATGCTTGGCCACTAGGTCTATGGTGTCAAAAATGTGCTTGGCTAAGTCTATGTGTACTCCCAGGATCATCTTTCCCATGAATGTGGCTTGCTTAATCGAAACACTGCCAGTGAATGCGTGGGGCATGAAGTGAGAACAAAGAAGTCTATGTAAGATGATGCATTTAGGGGACAAATTCTTCTTTGGGAGGGTAGGACTTAGCCAAACAGCATCATCTGCCTCTGTCAACAACCTAGCTAGGTTTTCTTTTCCTAAGTCCACACTTGCCTCCTCAAGGTCCCTTGGTGATGCCTCTCTTGGGATTTGGAAGGTTTCAGCAATATCAGAGGGCTTCAACTCTATTTTCACCTTTCTTACTTCAGTAATTAGGCACCTATTTCCCGAGTCATCTCTGTCACTGGTTATGTTTGAGTAAAACTCCTTGACTAAGGGAACTATGGCCTTGTGTTGAAACCTAACCCAAGTTTTCCATCCTTTGGCAGTAATCAATGACAACAAATCACATGGGGGCTCTTCAAATCGTTCAAGCATAATTCCCCTCTCACAAAGCACTGGCCTCTTAGCATACCCCTCACTATAATTCTTTTTAGCCGCGGGGCTAATGAACCTGATATTAGAATATGGAGGGTTCAAATTAATGGTTGGGGTGGTAGCGGGTTCTTTTCCTTTCTGCCTCTTTGAGGCCCTAGAGCTTTCTCCTACGGCCTTGGGGCGTTTTTGCTTTGGAGACATGTCAAATTGAGGGTTGTTTGGTCTAGGGAGTTGGTTTTGGGATTTTTTCGAACAGTTGGTAGGCACAATGTGATTCCTCTCTTTTCTTCTTCTTTCAATTTCCCAACCAATCCTCTTTTCCTCACACTGATCTTCTACACTCCCTCTTCATAACAACTCCTTCATCCAATCAATGGAACTCAAATTTAAGCAATGGAACAACCCTTACCTCTCGGCTGTTCTCTTCCCAGGATATTTGAATGCAGCAACCCCCTATTCGAATGCTAGCGGACTGTTCTTCCTTGTACGAAATGGGCTTGATCTTTGGATGGATGTGGCCGGCGACTATCGAACCACCCCAGATTAGATATCTATGTATCTCTTCTCTAGTTTGCAGCAAAGTGCACCCTAGGTCGTCTCTCACAAGGAGCCTCACTTTCTTCTACCAACAAGGAGAACCAATATAAACAACAGTTTGTTTAGGGGGGGTTTTGACAGAAAACTAAGTAACAAAACATAAAGACAAGGATAGATGAAAATCAGTAAATGAAATGCAACCAGCTGTGTATTTGTCCCCTCTGTGAAATCTTCCTCGTCCAACCTATAAATCTTGGCTTGTTAGATGTTTTAATCTCCAGATATCAAACTTAAAGCATTCCCAATAACCATCCAAGGATTAGAATGATTGGAACAACAAAATGAATACAGAAATCTCTTATAAACAAAATGCAACCATTCACTCTCTATTCAACCCATCCGGAGCTATGCAAGAACAACCATTCAAGCACATTTTATTCATTTCCGAGATGTTATACCAACTGGCTACAACACTCTGTTCTCTTAAGCATTTAACAGAAAATGAATCCATGCAAATTCACACAAACCTGCCATGAACTCCATGCATTCAAAAATCTGCTCAAACTAAACCAAATGGAAATGAATAAGATTAAAACAAACAAACTAGGTTTTTACAACTCATCCGGGACTCAGATTCCACACGGGTTCAAGATACACAACCAGTTACAATAGCTCTAGCCTTTCATTACAGCAAGGAAGACAAAATGGAGACAAAAATGAAGAAAACAAAAAAATGCTAACAACAAGAAAAACGGCCAGAATCTCCTCTGTTTTCTCCTCCCCCCTGGAAATAAGTGCTAAGAGGCCTTAAATACATGGCTAAGAAAGGAAGAGCTAGGAAGGCTAGGGTTGGGCCTAGTCCAACAAAAAAGAGAAGAAACAGAAGAGAGATAAGTGAGCCCAAAATAGCAAAATCGAGCAGCCCAAATCTGCTCCTTGAAAGTGAGCCCAAGCTCCTTTAGACGAGTCCCACTATTGCCCAAGGCCGGCCTACCCTCATGAAGTCCGAAATGAGCCACTTCAAGTCTTTTCCAGCTGCTTCTCTAGCCCATCCAATATTCCCTAAAGCTAAGCAAGCTTGGATCCATAGAAGTAAGATAGAAAATAGTGTAAGGACGATTTGAAGTATAATAAAATAGAAACCATGAAAGATCAGCAAAAATTACTTCAAATGGCGTAATAAGACTGAGGTGAAATGCCAAAATATAGCATAAATATGCATGCTATCAGGATGTAATGGATGATGAATGAGGGTGATTAGAACAGGGCAACAAGATATATAGGAAGGGTTCGGGTGGATGAATGAATGATCGCACCGATTGAGGAGGGGTTTCGACCTTTAAAAGGAGGGCGTCGATTCGGATTACAGAGACGGTTATGAGGTTAACAGGAGCATCATTCGAATGATTCTAGGGTTATACGAATGATAGAGGCAGATTCGAATGGAAGCTGGGCGATTCAAATGATAGCTCAGGTCTTAGAACAATGGGTAGCAGGGGATTCGAATGAAAGAGAGAGAATACGAATGTTCGCTGAAAGCTTTTAAAGGGTCAGACGCCTCATTCAAATGTGGAAAAATTCATTCGAATGAATTTTAAACAGTAACTTAACTTATCGAAGGATTTGAGCTACTCATTCGAATGCAATAGTACTTTCATTCGAATGGATTTCTCGGTCATTCGAATGACTATGAGGGTCATTTGAATGAATCTGGCAGAACGCTCACCAAAAAGGGCATTGAATAGAACGATCATTCGAATGCAAAAAGCTTCATTCGAATAACTTTGAATATTATTTTATTTTATTTTTAATTTTTTATTAGGTAAATTAAACAATTGACGCCGTATTCGGATGTTAGGAATGGATTCTAATGAACTTGAGAGTATTTGAATGCTGGCTTCAATTTTTAAAGAAATAGCAGATTCATTCGAATGAAATTTGGGTATGGAGAAATTCATTCGAATGAATTTTAAACAGTAATTTTATTTGCGAAGGAATTTGGCCAGCTATTCGAATGCAACAGTACTTTCATTCGAATGAATTTTGGACACATTCGAATACAACAGAGACTATTCGAATGCTTTCTTGCTTTCTTCTTTAACAGCTCACAGGTCATTCGAATGGTTTACAACACATTCGAATGATTAAGCTCATCCAGATACAGAATTCGAATAACAGCAAATTTTTTTTTTTTTTTTTACACACTTCCAAATACCTAAACACAAAATTTAAACCGGAACAGAATGTCATTAAATGTGCAAGGATCATCACAACAGTTCAAGCATACCTTTACCCCCAACTTATTTTGAACAATTCTTAAGAAAAAGGATGTAAGAAATACCTGGAGATCTTAAAAAAAAATGAACACAAAGTTCCAGTTGCTTACTTGGATATTGCTAGTAGCCTTCATTTCATGTGTGGATCCGTGAGCTTGCTTCAACACTTAAATCAAAATCAAGAGTGAAAACAGTTCATGAAAGCAAAACACTAAATTCCTCCTTTTTTTATTTTATATTTTTTTTTATATTAACTAACCACTACCCAATGGGTGGATCTGTAAGATCCGTATTCTCTTCCTGTTCATTCAAGGATTCATAGTAGGGTTTCAGACGTTGTCCATTTACTTTGAGAACCTGACCAGATTGAAGATTTTCAATATCAAATACCCCATGAGTTGAGATGGAACGAATTTTGAAAGGCCCAGTGTAACGACCCGTTAGAGGGCCCAGTATTTATTCAAGAATGATTTAATTAATTGTTGAAGTATTTGATTAAGCGATTTTGCCAATTAATTATTTAATGTGGCAATTTAGAGATTTTGAAGGAAAAGAATAGCATTTATTTCTTTTTAATGTTGGAGTTAAAGGAATTTGCCAAGGTGGCAATTTAGATTTTTAATTGAGAGAATAGTATTTAAATAGCATTTAAATGGCATTTATTTTGTGGAAATTAAATGCAAGGGCATGAAGGTAATTTTGGAGTTTTATTTTTAATTGAGAGTGTTAATAATAATTTTTGTATTATTATTAATCAAGTGAGACTATGTATTTAAAGAAGAGTGAGAATCCATGTATGAGATGAAAATGGATTAAGAGTCTCCTAGTCCCAATAGGAGAAGGTTTTGAGAGTCTCCAAGTTCAATTGAGAGAGGGATTCCAAGTTATAAAAGGAAAGAGATCTAGGACTTTATGTCTATATATAGAGCCCATTAGCTTAGCTTTTCTTCACGCCGTGTGAAGAACAAAAAGGCCAATAGATAGCATAGGCTTGCTAGAGTCTTTAGGATCGCTCCAGGGTTCGATCAAAGAGTTCTATCAGGCAAGTATTCTTCCCGTAATCCCTTCCATTACAGGTTCATATCAGTTTTGATTTTAGATTATTCCAGTTCTTCGTTGTAGTTTTCAGATTTATATGCGTATAACAGTGAAGTTATGAGTAAGTTCTATTAATCCTCATCCATTTTGGATTGCAAGTTCTATTAATCCTTATCCATTTTGGATTGCAAGTTCTATTAATCCTCATTCATTTTGGATTGCAAGTTCCATTAATCCTTATCCATTTTGGATTGTAAGTTCCATTAATCCTTATCCATTTTGGATTGCAAGTTCCAATAATCCTGATCATTTTGGATTGCAAGTTCGATTAATCCTTATCCATTTTGGATTGCAAGTTCTATTAATCCTCATCCATTTTGGATTGCAAGTTCTATTAATCCTCATCTATTTCGGATTGCAAGTTCCATTAATCCTCATCCATTTTGGATTGCAAGTTCCATTAATCCTCATCCATTTTGGATTGCAAGTTCCATTAATCCTCATCCATTTTGGATTGCAAGTTCCATTAATCCTTATCCATTTTGGATTGCAAGTTCTATTAATCCTCATTCATTTTGGATTACAAGTTCCATTAATCCTTATCCATTTTTGGATTGCAAGTTCCATTAATCGTTATCCATTTTTGATTACAAGTTCCATTAATCCTTATCCATTTTGAATTGCAAGTTCTATTAATCCTTATCCATTTTGGATTGCAAGTTCTATTACACTAAGTTTTAATATCTGGATACCTTGTATCGTATCGGGATGTATCAAAAGTTCTTCGAGTATGATATCTGAATGGTTTGTTTATACATCCGGAAAGGTCAAGATAATATCCGGATGTCTCGCCTGATATCCGGATGCCTCCCTCAAAAGTTGAATTTTTCATTCGAATAGTCCCCAGTTATATCCAAATGCATCAGTGAGATATCCAGATGACCAGAATCATATCTGGATGTCCTAGTTCATATCAGAATACTTCCCAGCATATCCGAATAGCTTCTGCTTTGAATGTCAGTGTATCCGGATAAGCCTTCTTCATATCCGGATGTCTTTCAACATATTCGGATATCCTTCTTGATATCCGGATGACTTTTCCAGAAATCCAATTTAGCTTCCAGTGAGTCCTAATTCAAGTTTAATTCCATTAATGTATTCAATACCTTCCAACATTGAATTCATAAGCCAGAACATGACAAGTTAATCATACCCATACCTTAAATCATAGTTCATTGAATCTTTGTATTCTAATATATATATGAAGATCATATCATGTTCAGCATTATTATAACATGATCAGCATTATTTTTGTGAGATTATGTGCATACTTTTTGGTATGAGCATTGAGCATGACTTTATATGGAGCACTACATATCGTGTGCCAGCATTTATGTGAGCATTGCATTGCATTATACGAGTTAGGCGGCTTGTCTGTAGGGATCCCTTCAGTTTTAGTTTCAGCTCAGTTTATGAGTTGCTCGCCTGGTGGCAACCAGGGGGCTAGGGGCTTTGCCCACAGTATGTGCTTACAGTTTTTATGTATGTAGGTTTCAGATCAGACAGGTATGTATTATCAGATTATGTGGGCCTATGAGCTAAAGTTGCATACCTGCATTTAATTTACAATTTATGTGCATTACATTTTTATTAATGCAAAGAGACAGTGATTATATAGTACAAGTTCAGTGAGTTATTTATCAATATCGATATTCTTCGATTCAGCTTCAGTTTTCTTTCCAGTTTATTACTTGCTGAGCTTTTGTAACTCACCTTGTACTCTTCACCCTTCCAGGTTTTAGTAGGGGAGTATCAGATGTGGGGCCTAGTAGCAATGTTCAGTAGTGTGTGTACGTGGAGTCGCTCAAGATTAAAGATGTCTGGGAGTTTGTTAGTTTATAGTGTTTATCAGTTTAGATCTATTTTATATTTCAGTTGAGGGATTGTCTCTTACTTAGAGTTTATGGTTTTTAGTCTGTATTGACTCAGAGTTTTTATTCCAGTTGATTGAGATGTTCAGTCATGGTATCAGATTTCAGTTTATCAGCCAGTTTATTTTATTATCCCCAATAGCACATCTTCTCGATCAGTTCTAGGAGAGGGGGTGTTACACCCAATCCACCTTGACTTGAGTTTTCCAGGAAACAGATGGAGCCTTAAATCATAGAGTAGCACATGTTGACCTATACAAAAACTCTTCTTGTTAATGTGCTGGTCATGCAATTTCTTCATGTGCATATTAGAAAACTTGGCATTCTCAAATGCCTCATTTCTAAGTTCCTCAAGCTCATTCAGTTGCAACTTTCTGTTAAGTCCCACCTACTTTAAACTTTCATTCATCTTCCCGATAGCCTAGTAAGCTTTATGCTCAACCTCTACTGGCAGATGACATGGTTTTCCATAAACCAGTCGATAGGGAGACATGCCCAATATGGTTTTATGTGCAGTCATATAGGCCCAAAGAGCATCAATTAACCTCAAAGACCAATCCTTTCGGTTGGAATTGACAGTTTTTTCTAAATTGCGCTTGATCTCCCTATTTGCCAATTCTGCCTGGCCATTTGTCTGAGGGTGGTATGGCGTTGAGACTTTATGAACTATCCCATACTTTTTCATTAATTCTGCCACTGGCTTGTTACAGAAATGAGAACCTCCATCACTGATGATGGCACGAGGCATTCCAAACCTACTGAAAATGTTTTCCTTCAAAAATTTTACTACTATCCTGTGATCATTTGTCCTTGTTGGGATTGCCTTAACCCACTTGGAGACATAGTCTACAGCAAGCAGGATGTATTCATGTCCAAGTGAGTTAACAAAAGGGCCCATAAAATCTATTCCCCAACAATCAAAAATTTCAAGAACCAGAATGGGCTGTAAAGGCATCATATTCTTTTTTGTTAGACTTCCTAACCTCTGTCATCTATCACAGGACAAGCAAAACTGGTGTACATACCTAAACATGGTAGGCCAGTAAAATCCACTTTGTAGGAATTTTGCTATGGTTTTCTGGGTAGAGAAATGACCTCCACAAGCAAGGGTGTGACAAAAGTTCATAACGCTATGTTGCTCATGTTCTGGAATGCACCTTCGCACAATCTGATCAGCACAATATTTAAACAGATATGGTTCATCCCAGAAAAATGTTCTGACCTTCCTGAAAAACTTTTGTCTATCTAGCTTAGTCCAATGACTGGGAACTGTACCTACAGCTAAATAATTGGCTATGTTAGCATACCAAGGGGAAGAAGTGAATGTACTCACATGAAGAAGATGTTCACCAGGAAAATTATCAGGAATGGAACCCTCAGTAAGATCCTGACCTGGGATTCTAGACAGATGGTCAGCTACAACATTTTCTACTCCCTTTTTATCCTTAATTTCTATGTGAAACTCTTGGAGGAGCAGAATCCACCTAATGAGACGTGGTTTGGTGTTTTGCTTGGTGAGCAGGTATTTCAAAGCAGCGCGATCTGTGTACACAATCACCTTTGATCCTATCAGGTACGACCTAAACTTATCCAATGCAAATACCACAGCTAACAATTCTTTTTCCGTGGTAGTGTAATTTCTCTGGGCTTCATTTAAGGTTCTGCTAGCATAGTAAATGACAAGGGGCTTCTTCTCTTTGCTCTGTCCTAACACAGCCCCTATGGCATAATCACTTGCATCACACATTAGTTCAAAAGGTAAAGTCCAGTCAGGAGGTTGTATGATGGGTGCAGTGATGAGTGCATGTTTCAGCTTCTCAAAGGCACTTTGACAATTTGGAGTCCACTTGAATGGAACGTCCTAAGATAACAGACAACACAAAGGTCTTGCTATTGTGCTAAATGAGGCAATAAATCTCGTGTAAAAGCCAGCATGACCAAGAAAAGATCTAATGTCCTTGACATTTCTAGGGGCTGGAAGCTTCTGAATGGCTTCAACTTTGGCTTTGTCTACTTCTAGACCCCTTGATGAGACTATGTGTCCTAAGACAATGCCTTGGTTAACCATGAAGTGGCATTTTTCCCAATTGAGCACAAGATGAGTCTCCTCACAACGAATCAAAACTTTCTCCAGATTCTTTAAACACAAGTCAAAACTACTTCCATAAACAGAGAAGTCATCCATAAACACCTCCACAATATGTTCAGCCATTTCACTAAAGATACTCATCATACACCTTTGAAAGGTTGCAGGAGCATTACATAACCCGAATGGCATACGTTTATATGCAAATGTCCCAAAAGGGCACGTGAAGGTTGTTTTCTCTTGATCTTCCAATGCTACATCAATCTGATTATATCCTGAATATCCATCCAAAAAATAGTAGAATGCTTGACCTGCTATCCTTTCAAGTGTTTGATCTAGAAATGGGAGAGGAAAATGGTCCTTCCTAGTCATGGAGTTGAGTTTTCTATAGTCTATGCACACACGCCAACCTGTTTGGAGGCGGATCGGGACTAACTCATTCTTCTCATTTTTCACCACAGTAACTCCAGACCGTTTAGGAACGACCTGAGTTGGATTAACCCATTTTGAACTAGATATTGGATAAATAATACCTGCATCCAGTAATTTGAGCACTTATTTCCAAACCACTTCTTTCATATTGGGATTTAGCCTTCTCTACATTTGCCTCACTGGTTTTGAATTTTCTTCTAAGAAGATCCTATGGGTGCAAATTAGAGGGCTAATTCCATGCAAGTCTGATATGGTCCATCCTAAAGCCTTCTTGTGTGCTCTCAGTACTTCTATCAACTGCACTTCTTGTTGGGTACTTAAGCTGGAAGAAATGACTACTGGGTATGTCTCTCCTTCTCCTAGAAAATCATACTTCAACTCATTCGACAGTGGATTCTTTTTAGGAATGGGTGGATGACTCACAGAGGTTGATGGTTTATGCAAAGGTTCTACAGGCTCTAACTTAGGAATCCATTGAGTCATAAGCATCTCTGTAACGCCCCGCTCCCACTTACGGGTATTACTCGTGAACAATCACCCGAATTGTCCACCTGCCCGGCCTTAGCGAAGGGTGGATCGTGTTTCAAGACGAAACGCCCTAGGTGGGAACTAGGCTCGTCCTTCCCTTCGCTGAATCCCAGGATTCACTAGCAAAATTGGGCTTTAGCCACACCGCATTGGCTATAAAGAAAATCTCCTTCAGGCGCCCAATCGCCATTTTCTCATTTTATTTAATTCTTTTTCGTTGAAGAATTTTACCGGGCTCCAAAAATCACCATTTAAACCAATTTATTGATGGATCACCAATTTTGGAGGATAAACTCATCATTTTCAAATTTTTAAATTTTCGGCATTTTCTCCAAAGGCCCGAAAATCCATTTATTTTGAAAATTCCTCCGGGGCCCAAAATCGATTTAGAAATGCCCCAATTTCTCCCAAAAATTCCAATTTTTTTTAAAAAAATTGGCCGGCGGGGCCCGCTGGCTCGCCTGGGGCCCGCGCGTGCCCGCGCACTGGCACGGCCGCCCGCGCGCGGCTGCCTGCCCGCGCGCGCGCCCGCGCGCTGGCACGGCCGCCCGCATGCGGCCGCCTGCTGGCGCGCGCGGCTGCGCGCCCGCCCGCGCGCACGCCCCCGCGGCGCGCGCCCGCGCGCGGCCGCCTGCCCGCGCGCGCGGCTGCGCGCCTGCCTGCGCGCGGGCTGCAGGCTGCTGCTTCCAGTAGCCTGCAGCTGCCCCCTTTCACTCCTTTACTCCCTTTTTTTTTTTTCCTTGGGCTATAAAACTCCAAATTTTCCAGAATTTAACTTAAACAAATAAACTTCACATTTATCTTGGTTTGCCTGTAATTCTCCATAATTAAGGCTTAATCCACCTCTTGATGAATACACAACATATCATACCAAAGTGAAGTTTTTGCCTAGGCTTCAACATGCCATAAGCCTCAATCTCATTCACTAAAAAAAAATCAACCCTTCAAGGAATATACACTCCAAATATACACTTTGGGCTTAAGAAACCCTTACATAAAGCATATACAACTTAAGCATAAATTATACCATTTGAGAAAAATATTCAATGTCTTCATGCTCAAGCTTCTTTCTCTTGCCAAACCCTTCCATAGCATGCTTCAATACCTACAAGAGGTCAAATAACCTCATGAGCTCCAAGAGCTCAATAAGGGTGCAATGACATAAAGTATGGAAATTAACAACATAGATGCTAATGCCATATGCAAGTGCCTAGGGTTCCAATACCTCAACCCTCAAGGTTAAAGGCTTCAACATACCCATCCCAACACACAATTTCATGGCCATGAGTCTCATGCACACAAGCATATGCAAAGCAAGCACAAAAATGTTAAAATGCATACAAGAGTCATGCTAGCCTCCATCCACTTGGGGCTTTCCCCTTACCTCATACTCCATGGATCTTCAAGTTTCCAACAACTTCAAGCCTCCAAAATCACTTCCTTTAATTTCCTCAAACTCCTTACATGAAAAACAAGCCTAGGATTATAAAGAAATCCTTTAAAAATGAGAAATACAAGAAATTTAAGAAACCTTTACCTTTAGGCTTCTTGGATTTCTTCTTCTCTTTTTTCTTCTTCTTTCTCTCTTCTTCATTTCTTTCTCCAAATGGCCAAAGGAAACCAAGACCTCACTTCTTGCCATTTTATACTAGTTCCCTCATATTTCAAGAATGCATCCTAGCCATTAGATTTATTTGGTGAGAATAAATCCTCACCATCCAAACTAACACAATCCATGGCATTAAGTCTTGTTTAAAGTCCACCATTGGATCTTTTCTCACTTTACAAGACAACATCTTAGCCATCCAAAGGAAGCACAATCCATGTGCTTTGCTAGGTTTTAATCCTAGCCTTTGATTTAATTTGGAGATTAAATCTCCACCTTCCAATCATTTCTCTTTTAACATCTCTCCACCATTTGGCAATCCATGCCAACTTCCAAGATTTAATGGCAACCCTTGGATCACTTTCCCATTTCAAGAATTAATCTCATCCCTTGAAATTATCCTTTCTTTCCCATTTAAATTAATGGGACTATTTTCATAACCATCACATGAGAGACATAAATAATTTCTTTCCCATTTAAATTAATGGGACTAATTTCCAACATCACATTTGAGAGACATAAATACTTTCTTATGTATTTAAATAACTCTCATATTTTCCAAGGCATTAATGGTGACCATTTACCATTTTCTTTTGGATTTTCTTTAATCCATATAATCATGCCTCTTATTAAATGCTTACAAGACCAATTATCATAACTTTTGCATTTATTTAATTCACCCAATTATACTTGAACCACAAAATGCCAAGTGTCACAACAAGACACTAACCTTGGCTTCCAAGTTTAATCTCATCTCTCCAAGTGGCATTACCACATTAATTCACAACTTAGGGAAAATATAATTATTCTCCTCAAATAATTTAATATCCACCATTTTCCCTATTTCAAAATTAAATTTCCTTTATGGAATTAAATTCCAAAATTTCCAATTACTCTTTGTGAATTTATTAATCCCATATATCTCCACATAAATACCAAATTGGGATTTTTATTCACTTACACACCTAATTCTTCATAGGAATTATTTTTAATTTATCAAAATACCCTTTATTGGATTTCTCTATCCAAATTACCAAAATACCCTTCTCATGGGCATTCTCAATCTCAAGGATCCATCACCTTCTCAAGGGTATTTTTGGAAGTTTACTTACTTCCTTTTTTATTCTCTTAACACCGGTTACACCGGGTGTTACAATCTCACTTTCCTTTCTACTATCCTCCAAGTGATTATCTCCTTTCACAGTTTGAGTGACAAATTCTTTCTCAAAATACTCTTCAGATAGAGTTTGAATCAAATCTACCTTTTCTATCTCACTTTCAGTGTTCTGTTGTTTGGAAATTCTGAAAATATTCATCTCCACAGTCATGTTTCCAAACGATAGTTTCAAAACTCCATTCCTACAATTAATGATTGCATTGGAAGTTGCTAGGAATGGTCTCCCTAAGATGACAGGAACAGGTGGTTGTGGACCATGATGGGGTTGAGTGTCTAGAACTATGAAGTCTACTAGAAGTAGAATTTATCGACCTGAACTAAGACATCTTCCACAATACCCCTAGGAACTTTGACTGATCTGTCTGCCAGTTGCAGAGTGACTCTGGTAGGCTTAAGTTCTCCCAAACCCAACTGTTGATAGACACTATAAGGCAATAGGTTGACACTTGCTCCTAAATCTAAGAGTGCCTGATCAACCTTTTGGCTTCCTATTATGCATGAGATGGTTGGATAGCCTGAGTCCTTGTATTTGGGAGGAGTCTTAAATTGCAAAATGGAACTCACTTGCTCAGTCAGAAATGCTTTTCCATGCACGTTCACTTTTCTCTTTACAGTGTAAAGATCTTTTAGGAATTTCGCATATGAGGGTGTTTGTTCGATCGCATCCAAGAGTGGAATATTGATTCTTACTTGTTTAAACACCTCATATATATCAGCATTTTGTTGTTCCTTTTTTGTAACACTGAGTCTTTGAGGAAAAGAAGGTTTAGGATGATATTGACTTTCTCTTTCAATGTTCTTACCTTTTCCATCTTCTTTTTGTTTTTGCTTGTTTTTTTCTTTTTCATTGTTTTAATTTTTTTCTAAGGTTGGCTCTTGTGCTTCTACTTTCTCTTCCTCATCAACAGTTTGGCTTTTCCTAAGATCATATGGTTTTTCAATTACCTTTCCGCTTCTTAGGATAGTCACAGATTGGACTTGTTCATATGCTTTACTTTCACTACTAGAAGATTCCACCTGATTTGTTTGCCTAGCTGGGTTAGGGTTGGTTTGAGAAGGGAATCTTCTAGGTTCTCTCACACTTAGTGTTTGGGTCAACTTTGTTATCTGGCTTCTCATATCCTCCACGGCTCTACTTGTTTGCTCTTGATTCTTTGTAAGCTGGGCAACCTGATTGTTGATGCCTGTTTGATTTTGAATAAATTGATGCAAGGTATCTTCCAAAGATCTCCTGTGAGGAGGTTGGTAAGTATTGGATGAAGAACCTTGATTTTGTTGGAAGGATTGTTGATGGTGCAGGGAAGGAGTTTTGAGAATTATTTCCAGAATCATGTCTCCATGAAAAATTGGGGTGATTCCTATTATTGGGATGGTATGAATTATAGTTTTAATTGTTCCCGTCATAGGTTCCACTTTGATTTTGATTCTGTCTTCCCTCAAAATTGTGTGAATTATTGTTATTAGTCTGCCCATACTACCTCCTTGAAAGCAGGTAGAGTAGGGCATTCTTCAATCAAATGATCTATTGCTTCACACACAGCACATTTCACTTCCACTTGTTTAACAGATTGTACCTCTTTGGGTTCCATGTTTTCAACTTTTTTTGTTAAGGCAGTTAGTCTTGGATTTAGATCATCATTCTCACTCAACTGGTATCTACCTTTTGGTTATGGATTTTCCCAATTTCTTGTATTTTCAGCCAATGTGTCAAAGAAGTGAAAAGCTTCTTCTGGAGTTTTCTCATAGAATTCTCCATTGCACATTGTAGAAACTAACATTTTTAATTGGGGCATGAGTGAGTCATGAAAGAAACTGACTACTCGCCATTGCTCAAAGGCATGGTGCGGACAAGTGTGGAGAAGATCTTTGAATCTCTCCCACACTTGGGCAAAATTTTCACTTGATTTACAGGCAAAGTTCATGATTTGTCTTTGAAGAGTAGCAGTTCTGTTGGCAGGAAAATATTTTTTAAGAAAGTTGCTTGCATCTCTCTCCAAGTTCCTATAGATCTAGGTGGGAGAGTGCCTAACCACATTTTTGCCTTATCTTTCAGTGAGAATGGAAAAAGTTTTAACCTTATAACATCCTCATTTATTGTGTGGTCCATGCAAGTGCTGCACACTTCCTCGAATTCTTTCATATGAGTATATGGATTTTCAGAATCCATGCCATGGAACGTGGGCAACAATTGGATTGTGCCAGGTTTAAAGTTGAACCTGTGGTGATTTATGGGAAGGATGATACATGAAGGTGTTGTCTTCCTAGGAGGGTGAAGGTACTCTCTAAGAGGTCTAATCAATTCCTGATCAACAGGATCAGGATCACCATGGTCACTCCCATGTTCAGACATGTTGTTTGGTTGAGCCATAAATGAGTGTGGCAATGAAAACTCAAAATCAGATGGAGTACTTTCTGGATGTAACACTTGTTCAACCACTGTACCGGATCTAAGTCTCATACACCAGACCAAACTGACAGAGAAGAGAAACTAAAGAATAGAAGTAAAAGAAAAGGAGTAGGGATGATTATTTGGCTTAACTCAATCTCCCCGACAACGACGCCAAAATTTGCTGCATCGTTCACCCTACATTTATCACTTTTTGTATTTTTCTTTCACTAACTTAGCTGATTTAGCAACTATTTATGTTCACAGAAAGGATGAGGCGTTTAGACTCGCCAATGCACGAGTGTGATTGTAGCAAAAAATTTATATGTAATTTTTTCGGGCAAGACCGGGTCGACTCACAGGGAGAATACTCGTGGAAGGAGATAACCCCACCAGTTCTTTTGATTAACAAAATAATAAAATGAGATCAAACTAAATGTGATATGACTGTAATCTGGATATGGAGAGGTCTCGAGTCAAGACAGATCTGGTGCCAAACCCAACTGATTTACCATATAGCTTTCTGTGATGTAACTAGCAGCTCAAATAGCTTGGGTTTTCAACCATTAAATGTACTACTGAGATGATGATAACTCTTTGTTCAAGCAACCTCCATACATGGCATGGAGACTCTATGTTAAGCAACTATCATAAATCAATGTATAAATAACGTTTTGACAAAATAAATGCTCGGGGCTTGGGTATGAGAACGTTTCCAGGTCAAGCAACCCCCATACATGGCATGGGAACTCTAAGTTAGGAGTACGAACCAATCCAAGCCTGAGGTTTTCGTTAATAACATTTCCCAAACTACCTTTGCTTTGGTTACTTTGACATGTGGAGTTCTGCTATATTGATTCATCAGTGTCTTTGGGCACCATCTTTGCCTTAACCCAAGGATCGAATGATAAGAATTGGATAAACTACTGCTGTATTGATTACTGAAATGAACTACAACTTGAAACAAAAATTAAAATGGACTTGTAGTACAAAAGCTCAGAACTAGCAAGAACAACAAGAATAACTAAAGTGCTATTCGTTTTAAAAATACAGACAAGAACTAAAGTGAAAGAAACAGACAGAATGAAAAGACTCTCTACTTTCCAATGATCTTCGTCTTTTTGTGTTTTTTTCTGAGTATCCTCTGTTCTCTCCAACCTCTGATTCAAAGAATGTTGGTTCCTTTTTAAGCTTACGGCGCATGGAAGTGGGGGCCACTTGATGAAAAGTTGTTTAAAAAGTTGGTTGAATTTACCTCTGAGCCACCGTGTTTATTTGTGCATGTCAGATTTTTGTTCGGATGCTCATTCGAATATGCTAGCAGAGATATTCGAATGCGTGCTGAGTTTCTTTTGGCTGCTTGGATCATTCGAATGAATTTTAATCCTATTCGAATGAATTTCACATTTTACTATTCCTTGCACGGCGATTTTCTCAGTCATTCGAATGCAACAGTACTCTCATTCGAATGAATTTCTAATTTTTCTCTTGAGTTTTTCATAGCATTCGGATGACTTGGGAAGTATTCAAATCTAGAGTTCCTTGAGTTGCTTCTTATTCGAATTACTCAGCCTTCATTCGAATAGACTTTCTTCCTTTTGAAATTATATTCGAATGATTTGGTCTTCATTCGGATATATCTTCATTGCTTCCATACGATGTGCTTATCCGAATTTCTTCTCATTCTCGACTCATTCGAATGACTTGGTCTTCATTCAGATATGAACGATTTTACCTAGAGTCCTTGATTTTTGTTACTTCTTATTCGAATTAGGCCAAGCTTATCCGAATACATACCCGATATTTTGCATATTCGAATGTTCGAATGATCTATTCGAATGTTTCAGCAGCTTCCTTCTTATTTGCTCCATATTTGAATATCTTCTGAAGACTCATTCGAATGGCTTTGACTTTTATCAAAACACCTTCATTTCTTGTCTTTTTCTTCCTCTTTCAATCATGCCTTTGAAGAGTTAAATCATTCTTACATCTATTTTCCTTCTTTTGGGTTGCAACAAGCAATTCTAAAGATTTTAAGTCGATCAAATGGATTTGGAGGTAATAAAAATATAACAAATTTTGCACTTTTTTAGCATCAATCACCCGTCGGCCATCTGCCGCCTGGCCTCCCCGACCACAGCTACAGCTCCACCATTGTTGACTAACACCGACTGTTACGCCACCTCAGGCCATCATCGCCTCAGATGTGAGCCACCACGATCAGACCTCCCGCGCCTTCTGTAGCTGCCAATGTCACTTTTTGCTGTGACCACATTGTCGATTGGTCCTTGCTGCCTTACGGGCACCTCCACTAGCCAAGATGACCCCCGACCGTCGCTCACAACCGCCTTTCAGCTACTCCGTCAGCCTTCATTTTTTTCCACCGATGCCTCTAGCGTGGTTGCCAGCTCCGTGTGAGACCGCCCCTATTCACTTCTTCAGGCCATCGGTTGCTGCCTCCGACCAGCAATCTACCGGCCATTCGTTGGCCACCAGCTGATCTCTCTATTTCTCTCTCTCATTCACGGCCTCAGCTCTTCCGAGCCCTCTTCTCTCTCTCTTTCTCTCTCTCTATTTTGATTTCAAATGAGAGAAAAAATCTAATTTAAATGCTACTTACTGTAGCACACTTGGTCCCCAAGCCAACATATATATATACTAGCGTATACTTGTGCCTGAAGGCATGATGTAAATAATATTAAAATTAAAATATAATTATAATTTATACGTATTATGTTGAAATTTGTGAAGAAGTTATAACAATTTTACTTATATTAAACGCTCTATAAAACTTAAATAATAAAGAAACATATAAGATTTATAATAATTACTGCAAATCAAAATATAAGATCCTTCATTTTGTTTTAATTTCAACAGTTTTTACTTCATATGGGATAACAATTTGTTAACCTTTATTAGGTGGATGTTCTTCCTTTCCATCTTCCTTAAGAGACATCAATGTTAGTCTACTTCAACTTTTCAAACTTGTCACTCTCTTTCAACATAAACTCCTTTTCCTCAAACCATCTTTCGTAATACTCAACTGGTAAAACCTGATATCTACAATTAGAGACAATGTGCTCATTTCTCTTTTTTTTTTTTCTCTTCTTTTGGCAAGCCAGTGCATGATTCTTTTATAACATCCCATGCATCACATGCTTCAAGACATAACTTGGTAATAATATTCAATCTTCTAAAATTGGAAAAGATCAATGTATCACCAAGAATATACATTTTTTTGTGGACTTTCAAATCATCTTTAAATCACATACAACTTGTATGATCATGCCTCTTATATATCATTGTCCATAATCGCATTACTTTTCTAACTCTGATAAGGCAATCTCCAATGATCAAATTAACACAATTTTAACGACTACTCCCAACCAACCATTCGCATATGTTAGTGACTTACCACCATCCACCACTAAGCTTGACAACACTATTGACATCTGATGGATGGCATACTCTAATACCAATTTACAGAAAATTAGGTGGCACATCTTGATGTAGGACAGAATAGTAAATTTCAAGAATTAGTATTGTTTATTTTATTTATTTATTTAGTTTATTTCCTATTTTAGTTTGTTTCTTCATTTCTTCAGATTTCTTTTATTATCTTTTTGTTCATTTAGTTAGTACAATCCTAATTAAAGTGGATTAAGGATTCAAAGTTAGAATAGATTTTTATCTATTATTTGTCCATAAATAGTCTTTTCGATTATAATTCAAGGTAGCTTTTGATTATTGAGATTGATTAATAATACTGGTTGAGTAATCGAGATTACTCTTATGTTTTGGTTTTGAGTTTGCATCACATCCATACACAAAGAACACTTCATTCACCATGCTTCTACTCTCTATTTCATTCACTATGCTACTATACCATTCTATTAGCCACTATACTTGGTGCATATGTTGACATATATCAATCCTACACATCTATCTAACATGCAAAAAAAATTCATGGCTCTTCACTTGTGCACATAAACAACCACATATATGCATTACCCCTTAATTTCATTTGTGAGTCCTGTCAAACATATCGATCCTTTGTGATCGAAAGTTCATCAATTCAAATTGTAGAAGCCTCTTTAAAAAGTAAAGGTAAGGCTCCATAAATGAAATTTTCTTTTAAAGTTACAACCAAACTCTGTAAGCACTGTAATTGCTTAAACAATTAAATTAAGGAAAGCTCTCATTTTCCATTATTTTTTCTCTATTATAGTTCATGGTAAGGCTTTAACCTTTTCTATTGCAAACTCTACATGCAATTTGTCTTGGACATTTAGAGATAGAAATAGACTAAAAAGGGTGCATAAATAATCACTGAACATATATAAGGGGTAACCAAATACAAATTTCAAGATTTAGAGCCACAACCTCCTGCCCCTTTCTCATATTGTATTACATTATATAAACTCACAGAAACAACTAAAAGCTAGAGAGAGAGAGAGAGAGTATAACTGTAGGACTATTGTTGTAATTTGTGGCATAAATGAGTAACAAATTGGGTGCTTAAATTTTCTGAAAGCGTTAAGAATAAATGCTTGTATAGTTGCATACACTAAACCATCAGCTCAGGTTCATACTATTCAGGAAAATAAAATTAAAATGAAGTAATAATGGATTGTAGACCTATTGTGACTGTTATTAATTGATCCAGAACATCAAAATCGTTGTTTCACATAAAATGCTCTTGTTCATCCAAATTGAAGCAACCTAACTCATTGGAGAAAATCTTGGATTTTAGACTGGTGCTTCCCCTGTAACTTTGCATAGCTTCAATTTCAAAACCCATTTCCTTCATAGTAGCAAGTTCTTTCCTTAGCCCTGTTGGAAATGTATGCCCTAAAGACACGTTTTGTTTAATTTATGGTAATGATGTTTCTTTTATTCAGTTTATGGCACATATATTAATTGCATTTAATTGTTGGAAAGGTGTCCATGCTATTAAGTAAGTGATTCATGTGATGGGTCGTTCTTCACAGTTAGGCATGAATCATGGATACTTAATAAGCAAGAAAATATAACTCTTGATCTTTTGATAGAACTGGGCATTCTATCATGATAAGATCATTGTGCAATAGATCCTAATGGAGGATGGCTTGCCTTAGCCAGTAAACAGTCCGTTTACTCTAATTGTACAAGCGCATTTGGAATGCGTAGAGTGGACCTGTGATAGAAGCTAATGACAAAGTACTAATTATCATGGAGCTAGTCTATCACTGCTACTACGTGGACGAGTACTCTAATACTTGAGTATTAGTTGGTGGTCTAGTGAACCTAGAGCTATATTCTTAGATTCATTGTAGGTGAGGTCTATCAAAGATCAATATCCTTTTGAGTTGGGAGTATGGTTTCTAATTAGCTAAGACAGACTAATACAAGATAGTTTCTGTGATTCACCCCCTTGTGATTGTCCAAGAATAATCGAATAATCCAGGGCCCTGGGAACGTGACTTAAGAGTGTGTGCTTCTGGGTAGCTCCCAGTGATAAGCAAGTACATTCGAGTAGTCACGGATTATTGGACTAGTGATCTAAGGATGGTAGAAGTCATTTAGAAAGGTGTTAGTACATTATTCCTTTCTAAATGATGGGTGTTACGCAGAGGGGTATTTTCGTCATTACACTAGTAGGTCAAAGACATGACATATGCAAAATTATTCGTGGGGTCAGTGTTACCATATGGTGATAATTGGAACACTTAGAATGACAAAATATAGCTACTAGGTAGCAGGGATATTTTGGTCATTTTAGTAGCCGTGAATAATTTGTCTTTTGGTCCCCGGGGTAGCTCGATGTAACTCATGTATTTTTTAATACATTTGGCTTGTTGGATGAATTACATTGAGAGATAATTATTTTATTCAGAATGGTCCATTGGGCTAGAATAAAATAATAGTTCATTAGGGTTTTAATTAATTAATTGGGCTAACCCAATTAGAAAATTAATTAAAAGATCTTGGCCCATTAGGGTTTGGCCCACTAGGGTTTTAACCCTAGGGTTCTCCCTATATATATCTCTCTTTAGTTGTTTTTTCATCTAAGTCGTTTTTCATTCTTCTTCACTGAAGAAAGGCCACGAGTTCGAGTCATACTCCGGAAGATCGAAAGGGTGCGTTTGAGTTCTGATGCGACGAAGTCGAAGGCTAGCAGGACAGCCGTCGTCTCCACAACGCGAAGAAGCTCCCATCGCTCCATTCCGTCCGGTAATCGGCCGCAAAAGTAAGTCTCCTAGATTCTTATCAATACGAGGAACGGTTTTGATTTTAAACCGCTTCCGCTGCATGCTTTGTTTCCTCGTTCATGATCCTTCAAGCCCTTCATCAGTGCACCCCAATGCATATGCTTATACTTTTGGACATTTTAAACCTTAAAAAAGTGTATATATCTAACTATATAAGAAGAAATCCTGGAGAAGAGAAGGCAGAAGACCCAAAAATCAACAGAATAGAGGCAAGCGACGGCGATTGACGAAGGAAGAAGAAGATCAATGGCAGTCGGCAGCGGAACATGGTCGTGCTGGAAGTAAGCTGCGGTGGCGGTGGAGCACGGTCGCGACGCTGCGACGTTCGCAGGCCATGAGATCTGGAAGCACTGCCAGCGATGACGGCAAGCGCGGCTGTGGAAGATTAGCGGTGGTAGAGGAAGCACGAATGACAGTGATGGCGGAGCAGCCGTTGGCGAATATGGCTATGGAGGAAGCAAGCGGTGAAGGTTGTGCGGTGGGAGGCGACGGCGATTGAGCGACTGTCGGTGGGGCAGCGATGGCGTGGGTGGGTGGGTGACTATGAGAGAGAGAAAGAGAGAGGGAGAGAGAGAGAGCAGCTGGGTAGAGATGGAGTGTGAGAGGGACAGAGGGAAGAGAGGGCTGGGCAGCGAGTGGCTCTGTGTGCGAGGTAGCAGGAGATGCGATGGTTTTAGGGGGCAAAATTATATCCTCAAAACTGATCTCAACCATTGATCCTGTTGAAAACTCATCTCAACCATTCAAAAAATGTCTCCCTCACATTTGTGTTGAGACAATTCAAAAACAGTTCTTCCTTATTATATAGATATATATATCACATTTACCCCTCAATTCTCCATTAATTCCACTTAAGGATTTATTAAATACACTTGGACCCTCAAAGGCCTTAATGCAATTACCCTTAAGCCACTCAAAATCTCGATTCCTCAAAAATTAATAACCGACTTTTACTCGATAAAGTCAATTTCATTCTTAGGCCCACATAGGACCTTTATTCCACTCTAAAATACTTCAAGGTTGCCTTACTCACAAAATCGGACCACCCCTAATGTAACACCCAGGATTTTTACAAGAGTGATGTCTTTTAAAGAAGAATACGATGGATTCAGGATTCAAGAAGAAACAGGAAGATTTCTGGAAAAATATGGAATGTTTCAGAGATTTCGGGTAAAAGCATAATTTCTCAAAAATAAATGGAGGCCATTTTGAAGTCAATAATGATACCCAAAAGTGTAAGGAGGGTTGTGTAACAACCCGCTCCCACTTACAGGCGCCATCGGTAAATAAGCGACCAGATTACTCACCCGACAAACCACAACTGAAGGGTTGGACTATGTTTCAACAGGAAACGCCCTAGGTGGGAACTAGCCTTCGTCCTTCCCTTCGCTCCACTCAGGAATCGGTCCCAACTTAAAGAAGAAAACTCAGTGGACAGAGACTCGAAACCCGAGTGAGCTTCACCTCTCTTCAGCTCGCCTCATAGCAAGCCAGAGGTGACCTAGGCACAAAGCTAGCATAACAAACACTTCGCTGAGTATTGGGGATTTATGAGAACATACCTCGCAGGTCTTTACTTGTTCTGAACTTGACTTCAACAACTAAAACCACATATACAACACGCAAACTCACAATCGTCTATCACACCATTATCATTACAACAACTAGATACTCCTAGTGCTCAATATCGCTTACATTCAATTACATAAATACATATATGAAAATATACAATAACACATCTCAGGCAACAAGCTAATTGCCACGACGGCCTCTCGGCACCATCCCTGCCTGCATCTGGACTGGCATCATCTACACATGAGGTAAACCTCAAGAGTCACAAAGACTCAGTAAGGGTGCAATACATGTAAATATGAATATAAAGATGTTTATGTATGCCCAATGCATGCAAATGAGGCTAGGCCCACACATCCTCACAACCTACCAAGGTTTGAGGCATCAACCTATCAGCCCCCACAACACTAGTTCTCCTTATGGCCACAGGTCCACTAGATCTAGCATCATGCAAGTGTTAACCACTATATGCAAATGCAACATAAAAACATTATCAAACACATTTACCAACTTGCAAGGCCACCTCCATATGGGGTCGTCCCTTACCTGGCTCGAAGCCTCACCTCTGCCTCGGTATGAATTCCAGCCTTAATCTCAAGTTCCTCTAGGATTATGGCTGTTGTTGCCAAAATACAACATTCTATTTTTAATTAAGGAGAGACGTGAAGGATCATGAACGAGGATCAAAAGCATGCAACGGAAGCGTTTTAAAAATAAAACGATCCTCGTATTGGTTAGAGTCTAGGAGACTTACTTTTTCGGCGGATTACCGGACGGAATGGAGCGATGGGTGCTTCTTCGTGTGGAGGAGACGACGGCTGCCCTGCTAGCCTTCGGCTCCGTCGCATCAGAACACAAACGCCCCCTTTCGGTCTTCCGGAGTATGACTCGAACTCGTGGCCTCTCTTCGGTGAAGAAGAATGAAAAACGACTTGAATGAAAAAACAACTAAAGAGAGATATATATAGGGAGAACCCTAGGGTTAAAAACCCTAGTGGGCCAAACCCTAATGGGCCAAGATCTTTTAATTAATTTTCTAATTGGGTTAGCCCAATTAATTAATTAAGACCCTAATAAACCATTATTTTATTTTAGCCCAATGGACCATTCTAAATAAAATAATTCTCTCTTAATGTAATTCATCCAACAAGCCAAATGTATTAAAAAATACATGAGTTACATCGAGCTACCCCGGGGACCAAAAGACAAATTATTCACGGCTGCTAAAATGACCAAAATATCCCTGCTACCTAGTAGCTATATTTTGTCATTCTAAGTGTTCCAACTATCACCATATGGAAACACTGACCCCACGAATAATTTTGCATATGCCATGTCTTTGACCTACCAGTGTAATGACGAAAATACCCCTCTGCGTAACACCCATCATTTAGAAAGGAATAATGTACTAACACCTTTCTAAATGACTTCTACCATCCTTAGATCACTAGTCCAATAATCCGTGACTACTCGAATGTACTTGCTTATCACTGGGAGCTACCCAGAAGCACACACTCTTAAGTCACGTTCCCAGGGCCCTGGATTATTCGATTATTCTTGGACAATCACAAGGGGGTGAATCACAGAAACTATCTTGTATTAGTCTGTCTTAGCTAATTAGAAACCATACTCCCAACTCAAAAAGATATTGATCTTTGATAGACCTCACTTACAATGAATCCAAGAATATAGATCTAGGTTCACTAGACCACCAACTAATACTCAAGTATTAGAGTACTCGTCCACGTAGTAGCAGTGATAGACTAGCTCCATGATAATGATAATTAGTACTTTGTCATTAGCTTCTATCACAGGTCCACTCTACGCATTCCAAATGCGCTTGTACAATTAGAGTAAACGGACTGTTTACTGGCTAAGGCAAGCCATCCTCCATTAGGATCTATTGCACAATGATCTTATCATGATAGAATGTCCAGTTCTATCAAAAGATCAAGAGTTATATTTTCTTGCTTATTAAGTACCCATGATTCATGCCTAACTGTGAAGAACGACCCATCACATGAATCACTTACTTAATAGCATGGACACCTTTCCAACAATTAAATGCAAATAATATATGTGCCATAAACTGAATAAAAGAAACATCATTACCATAAATTAAACAAAACGTGTCTTTAGGGCATACATTTCCAACAAGACGCAAGAGCCTTGGGAGTCATACCTTCACTGATGAGAATCTTGACGAGTAACTGGATCTGATAGAGGTCCAGATCGGGTGATCTTACAGAGTGGAGGGTCTAATAGATTTGATGGTCTGGTGGATCCGGTAGATCTGGTGGGCTGATGATCAGGTGGCCCAAGATGAACGAGTGACCTGAGGATGACGAGTGGCCTTTGATGAACGAGTGACCTGAGGATGACGAGTGGCCTCGGATGACGAGTGACCTGAGGGTGACGAGTGGCCGTGACTGAGTGACCTGAGGGCAACGAGTGGACGTGACCGAGTGACCTGAGGGCTACGAGTGGCCTCGATGAGGAGTGCCCTTGGTGACCGAGTGGCCTCGGATGACGAGTGGCCTGAGGGCGACGAGTGGCCATGACCGAGTGACCTGAGGGCGACGAGTGGCCTTGCTGACCGAGTGGCCTATAAAATGAGAGCACCATTAGGACGCGGGTGGAGATCCTCGCGCAAACCCTCCGATGCTTGAGTCAGATCTCGAGAGAAAATGAGAAAAGTATGCTTTGATTACTCAAAATTATGTACCATGAAATGAAGGTGGGGTCTCATATTTATAGTGGAGGAGAGAGAGAGGCCTCACGATTTTCTCGGCGGAAATCTCGCGGCCCATTACGAAAATTTCATAATGCTGATCGACTGGCGAGAGGGGGGGATTCGGCTGGATTGACAATCCCGAAGGGTCACTCGGTCATGCCGAGTGACCTCCACTCGGTTAGGCCGAGTTTGGGGGAGGGACTACTCGGCATGATCGAGTGACACTCCACTCGGTTGTGCCGAGTGGGCTCCCACCCGGCCCGGCCGAGTGGGTCTTCCTTGGCCCTCGACTTTGATTTATCTCCTATTGGGGCCCATACTTGATCATAAATCCATTTTGCTTTCCCGGGTACATCAATTGCTCCCTGCTTTTTTAGCCGAGGAGTCGGGTAAAAGAGCATGCGATCCCAGGAAATATTGGCATCGCTTTTGCCGCATTTTGCTTATCTTTCGGGAGATCATTTTTGCACATTTGCTCTTCATTTTCTGTATTTGCTCCACAACTTTCAACTTTTTTTGCCTCCCTATAAATAGGGCTTCAACTCTTCATTTAATTCTCACAAGGATCAGCCGAGGTGCTCCAAAACTCAAATTATCTCAGGTCTCGGCGCATTTTCTAGGCGACGTCTTCATTTTCAGCACTTGGGGGAGCTCCCACTGGGCCACTTGGTCATGACCGAGTGGCCATGACATGCGACTGGGGCCACTCGATCATGACCGAGTGGCCTTAATTTTGGCCGAGGCCAATCGGTCATGACCGAGTGGTCCTAACGCCCCGATGCCCTTAAACTGCTTGAAATGCTTATCTCGGCCTTCGGTTGCTCCTTCTTTGCCTTGTACTGATTTTCTTTTTGTTTATGTGCAGGTATTTTGCTCGTTTTGATCGTCCACTTTTTCCTAACGTAACAAGGTAACGGCTTTGAACCTTTTAATATGTCGAGGAGAAGACCGGCATCACCCCCCAGCCCCGCACACATTCCTACCACTTCGAGCTCTCGACTTCGATACGGGGCCTTTGTGCAAGTTTATGATGCCACGCCTTTTGAATTTATGGTGAGGTACCCTCGCCTCGATGAGCCGGACCCTTCTCGGGTAGACGAGGGCTCTCTTGGTCTTCACTTTGCTTCATTTGAGGTGGGATTTCGCTTTCCTCTTTCGCCCTTTGCAATGGCGTGGTTGTGTCACTACAAGATCATTCCCGCTCAACTTCATCCTAATGGTTGGGCTCAGATGATCGGCTTCTCTATACTTTGTCATCTGAGGGACGTCGTCCCTTCTTTGAGACTCTTCAGTTGTTTCTATCGATTGCGAAAAGCCAACAAGGATCGTGCCCTTTACACACTCCAGAAGGTGTCGGGTGTAGAGCTGTTCATCGCTCTTCCAAACAAGATTAATCGATTTGAAGAACGGTGGGTAGTGATAGAACCTCCACCTAATTGGGATGCTCCTTTATACTGGAACCATCAAGACGCCAGCCAAGGGTTTCCTCCCTGCAAGGAAGTTCGGGGCGTGTATCGGCATCTAGTAGAAATATTAGCGGCGCAGGGCCCCGTTGAGTTGAGGAGCCTCCTGACTTTGGAGAATCTCAGAATCGCAGGTTGGGGGGTCGTGACACCAACTGTTCCTCCTCACTCTTCCACGCTATCCAACGAAGAAATGGAATGAGTCGAGGAGGAAGAGATGGAAATGCCTGGATCATCTTCCTTTTTCCTTTTAATCCTCAGAAGGAAAACACTCCTGGGGGTAGAATATCTTTCGCCATTATCTTTCTTTTTTCTATTGTCGCATTATTTCTCCATGCTAAATGCTTTGTATTGATTTTTGCAGAAATGGCTGGATTGGTAGACTGATGGAGTTGCGTAGACGCCACTGCGAGGAGGAGGCATGTATTGTGACAGCGGCCAGGGTTTCTACACATGGAGCTGAGGGATCTACAAGCTCCCGCCCTCCTCGGTCGCGTATACCTACCGGCGTTTCTCCCACTGGGGTGGAAAGGCGGCGGCGTCCAAGAAGCGACCACTCTAGTGCTAAAGCTCCTACTCATACGAAAAGTCCATCAATTCCTCTTTCTCATGAAAAGGCTGTAGACATCCCCTCTCCCGCTCCCAATTCTCAAGGGGGGCGAAGCTCGTCTTCTCGGTTTGTTGGTGACATGGCACGGGTGGAAGAAGAATGTCGCCATCCTGTGGTTCCAAATAGGAAGGATCGTCACCGTCTTGAAGGCAAGAAAGCATTGAGGCCCCCTCCTATACTTCCCATTCCAGGCAATGTGAGGGATTGGTGCTCGCCTCATTTATTCCACCATTCTCCCTCGAGAGGAACGACGATTTATTGGTGGTAATTATGCCCAGACTAGAGACGAAGCAAAGCAGCTCCAGGTGCAAGGTATCCAAGGGATCGTTGCTTCCAACGCTAAGGACAGGGCCTATCGTGAACAAGTAGAGACCCAAATATCAGACTGGAGGAAACGCCAATCTTCCTGGAATGATGAGCGTCAAGAGTTAAAGGGTCGTGCTAGTCGGGCGGAGCTCGGGAAGAAGAATGCAGAGGCAGAGATTGGGCGCATGCAGGATCGACTGTCCAAGGCTTCTGTTGGTACCTCGGGTCTTCACGGGGAAATTAAAGACTTACGCTCTCAGCTAGAAGCTGAAGAGCATAAGAATGTTGGTTTGATGGCGCAACATGAGGCACTTTTGCAGGAACATTCTCTACGCCTGTCAGAATTGAAGATAAGTCGGAAAGATGCTCGGGCTATTCTGGCTGAAGCAGTGAAGGAATATCGTCTCTCAACCGACTATCAAGATAGGAAGGGAAAGTATGCTTCTGGCTTCCTGAAATATGGATTTTATCTGGCTCGTGCACATCTAGAATCTCAGCGTTGACCGGCTATCGAACCGCTCCAGAATTAGAGATCTATGTTTGCATCTCTTCTCTAGTTTGCAGCAAAGTGCACCCTAGGTCATCTCTCACAAGGAGCCTCACTTTCTTCTACCAACAAAGGAGAACCAACATAACCAATAACAGTTTGTTTGGGGGGGGGTTTTGACAGAAAACTAATTGGCAAAACAGAAATATGAAGATGGATGAAAAAAATCAATAAGAGGAGTGCAACCGGCTGTGTATTTGTCTCCTATGTGAAATCTTCCTTGTCCACTCTATATATCTTGGTTTGCTAGATGCTTTGATCTCCGGAAAACAAACTCAAGCATCCCCAACAACCGTCCAAGGATTAGAATGATTGGAAATAACAAAATGAATGCAGAAATCTCTTGCAAACAACATGCAACCATTCACTCTCTATTCAACCTATCCGGACCTATGCAAGAACAACCGTTCAAGCACACAATATTCATTTCCGAGATGTTATACCAACCGGCTATAACATTCTGTTCTCTTAAGCATTTAACAGAAAATGAAACCATGCAAGCTCACACAAACCTGCCATGAACTCCATGCATTCACAAATCTGCTCAAACTAAACCAAATAGAATTGAATAAGAAACAAACAACAAACCAGATTCTTGTAGCTCATTTGGGACTCAAATTCCACATGGATTCAAGACACACAACCGGTTACAAAATGTTCTAGCCTATCATTACAGCAAGGAAAACAGAATGGAACAAAAATGTAGAAAACAGAAAAATGCTATAATGATAAAAACGGGTAGAATCCTCTCTATTTTCTCCTCTCTTTCTCTATGATGCTATATGAAAATTAATGCTAAGAGGCCTTAAATACATGGCCAAGAAAGAAAGGAAAGGCTAGGGAGGCTAGGGTTGGGCCTAGCCCAACAGAAAACAAGTGAGCCCAAGTCTGCTCCTTTATTGTAGGCCCAAGCTCCTTTAGTAGGCCCAAGCTCCTTTAGTAGGCCCAAGCTCCTTTAGTTGAGCCAAAGCTCCTTTAGTTGAGCCAAAGCTCCTTTAGCCCATCCAATATTCCCTAAAGCCTGGATCCATAGAGTAGAGGTAAGATAGAAAATAGTGTAAGGACAATTTGAAGCATAATAAAATAGAAACAATGAAATATCAGCAAAAATTGCTTCAAATGGCCTAATAAGAGTGAGGTGAAATGCCAAAATATGGTATAAATATGCATGCTATCAATTCCCCCATACTTAGACTTTTGCACTCCTGGGCAAAACACTAGACTCTATGACTCAAGAATAGAAATGTGGAAAAACACAAATTAGATGCAAGGTAGGTAAGTCTTCAAGAATTCATCAATCAAAGATCATCTTTCCTCTACTTCCAAGAAAACAAGTGACATGGTAATTCATCCAATAAGACAAATCAAAAGTGGAGGCCTCTCACAGGGCAAGTGTATGCTCAAAAATCTCTCAAGAGGTGGTGGTGACTGTTTCGCTCAAATTCACCCAATCACAATTCCACTTCCATAAGCTTGTTTATCTTCTCAATCTCCACTATCCATGTCAAATGCATGCCACAAATCAAAAGGACTTATTCAGGGTTGTAATGTGGGGAAGAAAGAAATGGAAAGACAACAATGAAGGAAAACATGCCTTAGGTCGAGAAAACATTTCATGCAACTCTAAGATCAAGAGATAGAATTTCCAAGCGTTATGAAGAACATTGCATCTTTATTTGGTTGAGTGCGTTTTACGCTCTGTCTCAACTTTGCTTTCTTCTTTTTCTCATCAAATTTTTTTTTTTTTTTTTTTTTCGAAAGAGGTGAGTGCGTTTTACGCTCCTTCTCACCCTTCTATCCTTTTCTTGCTTTTCTTTTTCTTTTTCATGGATGCAAATGGCCTTTGGCCTTATGACTTGCTCGATGAATTCAATCTCTCTCACTAGAATGCACTTACTATTCCTCTTCCTAAGGTTGGAAGGTCCAAAAAGGGTGTATGAGAATGAAGGGTAAAAATGATGGCTCTAAGTGGCAAGCGAAAGGGATTGATTGAATTTTTTTTTTTTTTTTTTTTTTTTTTTTTTTTATAACAAAATGGCTAAATGGGGACAAGAAAGAATGCCTTAATCATGTTTGATTCATGCATGAACAAATATAGCCTCAACCAAGAATCAAAACAAGTTCTAGAGTGGAAATCATGATAGGTGAATACACACACAAGAAAGACAATAGGCTCAAAATCCTCACGGCTGTAGACTACCCAATCAATCTATCAAATTAAACTCATTGCCAAGTTACTCGAAATTAAGGAAGATAAGATCGAAGTTCTAATCATGATGGGTTCTTTTAGACTTAATTGCTTAACTTGCATTTCCACGCAAAACAAACTCAACTAAACCCAAGGAAAAAGAAATATGAAAAGATAAAGAAAATGTTGCCAAAATAAGAATGCTGCCTCCCCCCACACTTAGACTTTACATTGCCCTCAATGTAAACATGCAATTCCAATCAAGAATAAGACAAGTAAATGTAAAATACTAGGGAGAGAGAAACAGCCTGATGTATCAAATGTAGGTGGCGTTGAGGAGATGCAGCTCCTCCACAATATGCTCCTGAAAGCTCTCGTAGAATGGCTTAAGTCGCTGCCCGTTCACTGTGAATTGCTTTGCATTGGACTCGTCCTTGATTGCAACTGCACCAAAGGGAAAAACATGAATAACTATGAAAGGACCAGTCCAACGAGAACGTAACTTACCGGGCATCAACTTGAGACGGGAATTGTATAGCAGAACTTTCTGGCCAACTTCGAATGTCTTCTTCACAATAAGCTTGTCATGCACAGCCTTGGTCTTCTCCTTGTAGATGCGTGAGTTCTCATATGCGTTCATCCTAATCTCCTCAAGCTCTTGAAGTTGGAGCTTTCTTTGGGACCCCGATTGATTGATGTCCATATTGCATTGCTTCACCGCCCAATATGCCTTATGCGCCACCTCCACCGGCAAGTGACACGCTTTTCCAAAAACCAACCTATAAGGGGACATGCCGATGGGGGTTTTGTAGGCCGTGCGGTAGGCCCAAAGTGCATCTTCTAATCTCGTGCTCCAGTCTTTCCTATTGGGCTGGACAGTCTTCTCCAAAATTTGCTTGATTTCCCTATTTGAGACTTCGGCTTGCCCATTAGTCTGTGGATGATAAGGAGTCGCCACTTTGTGTATTACCCCATACTTACGAAGTAGGGTGTCCATCTTTCTATTGCAAAAGTGGGATCCTTGGTCGCTGATGATGGCCCTGGGTATGCCAAACCTACAAAAGATGTTAGAACGAACAAAATCTGCAACCACAGAAGCATCATCAGTCCTGGTGGCTTTAGCTTCCACCCACTTAGAAACATAATCCACAGCTAACAGAATGTACACATAACCAAATGACACAGGAAATGGACCCATAAAGTCAATACCCCAAACATCAAAGATTTCGCAAAACAATAAGGGTTGTTGAGGCATTTCATTCCTACGTGATATAGTGCCTGTGTGTTGGCAACGTGTGCAATTCTTACAGAACTCATATGAATCCTTAAAGAGAGAAGGCCAATATAATCCAGAATCTAGGACTTTCCTAGCTGTACGTTGGGGACCAAAGTGACCACCACATGCAAGTGTGTGACAAAAATTTAAGACAGATGCAAACTCATGGTTAGGAACACATCTCCTAATGACCTGGTCACTACACATGCGCCACAGATAGGGATCATCCCACACATAATACCGAGCCTGACTCTTAAATTTATTTAGCTGTTCCTTCTTAAAATATGCAGGTAATTCAGAAGCAACTAAATAATTGACTAAATCAGCATACCAGGGCTCAACACCATGAATGTGGTATAATAACTCATCTGGGAAATCATCCCTGATAGGCTGGGAGTCCATGACTGTGGAATCTGAAGAAGGAGGGACCCTGCTCAAATGATCAGCTACTAGGTTCTCGGCCCCACTCTTGTCTTTTATCTCAACATTGAACTCTTGAAGTAGGAGCATCCACCGTATCAACCTGGGCTTAGCATCGGGCTTCTTCAATAGGTATTTCAAGGCTGCATGGTCAGAAAACACGACAACATTAGAACCCAGAAGATAGGAGCGAAATTTATCTAAAGCAAACACAATAGCTAAAAGCTCCTTCTCAGTCGTGGTGTAGTTTGCTTGAGCAGCATCCAAGGTGCGCGAGGCATAGGCAATGACATGTGACTTCTTCTCCACACGTTGTGAAAGGACAGCGCCCACTGCAAAGTTGGAGGCGTCGCACATCAGCTCGAAAGGTAACTCCCAGTCGGGTGGCTGTATGATGGGTGGAGAAATCAAACGACTCTTCAGTTCCTCGAATGCCCGCTTGCACTGTTCATCAAAGTGGAAGGTCACTTCTTTCTGGAGAAGGTGGGAAAGTGGAAGTGCAATCTTGCTGAAATCCTTGATGAATCTCCTGTAAAATCCTGCATGGCCAAGGAAAGAACGCACCTCCTTCACAGAGGTGGGGTAAGGCAATGAAGCAATAACATCAACCTTAGACCGATCCACTTCTATACCCTTCTTAGAGAGAACATGCCCTAAAACAATTCCTTGTTCTACCATGAAATGACATTTTTCGAAATTTAAAACAAGGTTCTTTTCAATGCATCTCTCTAGGACTCTACCCAAGCTAACCAAGCAATCATCAAAAGAAGTACCATAAACTGAAAAATCATCCATAAACACTTCCATGCAATGCTCTATAAAATCTGAAAATATACTTACCATGCATCGCTGAAAGGTACCTGGAGCATTACATAGACCGAAAGGCATTCTTCTATAAGCGAATGTGCCAAAGGGGCAGGTGAAGGTGGTCTTCTCTTGATCCTCTGGGGCTATGCAAATCTGAAAGTATCCAGAAAAACCGTCAAGGAAACAATAGTGTGACTTACCAGCCAACCTCTCCAACATCTGATCAATGAATGGAAGGGGGAAATGATCTTTTCTGGTTGCTTGGTTCAGCTTTCTATAATCAATGCAGACTCTCCAACTGTTCTGCACTCTCATGGGGATGAGCTCATTGTGCTCATTTGGGACCACCGTGATGCCCGTCTTTTTTGGAACAACCTGCACGGGACTCACCCACTTGCTGTCAGAAATAGGGTAAATAATACCGGCTGCAAGTAATTTACTTACCTCCTGTTTTACCACATCAAGGATGGTTGGGTTAAGTCTTCTTTGAGGCTGCCTTGCTGGTTTTGCTCCTTCCTCCAATAAAATACGATGCATGCAAACAGATGGGCTGATTCCAGTTATGTCCGCTAAAGTCCACCCAATTGCTTTCTTATTATTTTTCAGCACATCCAGCAACTTTCTCTCTTGGTCAGGCTGCAAGTTGTTTGCAATGATGACTGGCAGCTTCTCATCTTTCTCCAAGAATGCATACTTGAGGTGCTGAGGCAAAGGCTTGCACTGAATGGTGGGTGGCTGCTGCAAAGAGGGGGCTGATCTATTTGACTGGAACTCTAACTCCAAGGCACTATCAACTTGCTCAACAAGGTTAGCAGCACTATCTTCCACTTGGGAAATGTTAGCATCAAAATCAAACTCATGTCTATGCAAAAATTCAGCAATCTCTAAGCATGCAGCACATTGACTCTCTCCATCACTACAATTAGTGCAAATAATCGTATCTGGGAACTCATGCACAGTGGGGAATTTATCAATTAAATCAGAAGACTCAGAACATGCTTCATTCACTAACAGGTCAACTCTATTTACTTGAAAAGTGGAATGATCCTCAGCAGGGAATTTCATGGCATCAAGTATCTTGAAGTTAATTGTGTTACCAGCAAATTCCATGGAAAGTGTACCCTCATGCACATTGATAATAGTTCTAGCAGTTTTTAAGAATGGTCTCCCTAGGATCAAGGGTGCATGCTCAAGTGTGCTGTTATCTTCCATATTCAAAACATAAAAATCTGCTGGAAAGATTAAATCCTTAACCTTAACCAGCACATCTTCTAGGACTCCAGTGGGGTGTGCAGTACTTCTATTGGCTAGTTGGACAACCACTCCTGTTGGCTTCAAAGGACCACACTGCAATGAAGCATAAATAGAGTTAGGCATGACATTAATGGATGCACCTAAATCTAGTAAAGCATTGCTAAATTGCATGTCTCCTATAGTACAAGGAATGGAGAACATCCCTGGATCTTTACACTTTGCTGGCATGGCAGGTTGGATAAGGGCAGAGACATTTCTCCCAAGGTTGATCTTCTCATTCCCCATAAGCTTCCTCTTGTGAGTACACAAATCCTTGAGAAATTTTGCATACTTGGGGATCTGTCTAATGGCTTCAAGGAGGGGAATGTTGACTTCAACTTTCTGGAATGTTTCCAGAATCTCTTTATCCACTTCGGCTTCTGCTCTTTTCTTGTTTTGTGTTGCTCGATGTGGGAATGGTAGGGGCTGGATGTTGGAAGACTCTCCTTGTTCTTGATAGCTGGAGTTTGGCTGCTTGGCTTCTTGGACTGAGGAAGGTTGCTGCTCTTTGCTACCCTCTACATTCTGCTCCTCTACATGTTGCTCCATGTTTGATGATGGTGGAGGGGTTGGGGTGATCACTTCTTTTCCACTTCGAAGCATGATGGCACTAACATTACCTCTTGGATTGGCAACTGGTTGTGAAGGAAGCTGCCCCGAACCTTGACTCCTTAACTCATTGATGTTTGTGGCTAGCTGGCCTATTTGGGTCTCCAAATTTTGAATGGTGGTTTCTGTTTTCTGTTGGAATTGGAGTGTATTGGCTGCTAGTTGTTTGACAAGATCATCTAAGGTAGGTTCTGACTTGGGTAATGGTGGTGCTTGTTGCATGGCTTGATTCTGCCTTAGTGGTGGAGTATGGTTGCTTGAAGGATGGAACCTCTGCTGAAATGGTTGATTCTGGTGGTATGGCTGCTGGTGCACATGTTGATTGGAAGGGCTGCCATATCTGAGGTTCGGATGGTCTCTCCAACCTGGATTGTAGGTGGCTGAGTATGGGTCATACCTATTGGAAGGTTGTGGTTGGCTGTGCTGCTGGTGCTGGAATGGTCTTCCAGGAAAAATGCCTGCACATGTCTCATTATTTTCTTGCAACTGTGGGCATTGGTCTGTTGTATGGGATGGCAAGGAGCAAATGCCACAAAGCTGCTGTTGCTTTCTCTCTAATGCCAACTGCCTGACCATGGAAGCCAATTCCTCAAGCTTGTTTTCCATCCTTTGCTGGTCCATAGTGGCAGCCACATTGACTTCATTTATGGCTTTTGTAGGAGTGTTAATTCTGGTGCCAAACTGCTGGGCATTTTGTGCCATCTTTGATATCAGCTCTTGTGCAGCTGCTGGGGTCTTCTCTGCCAAGGCTCCTCCACTTGCAGCATCTACCAAGTATCTGTCCATGGGGATTAGACCTTCATAGAGATACTGAATTAGGAGTTGGTCACTTATCTGATGGTGAGGGCAGCTGGAACACAACTTCTTGAACCTCTCCCAATACTCATGTAGAGTCTCACCACTCATCTGCCTTATACCACAAATTTCCTTCCTTATTGATGCTGTTCTGGAGGCTGGAAAGAATTTTTCCAGGAAGATCCTCTTCAATCCATCCCAGCTGGTGATAGCAGCTGGTGGCAGGTAGTAGAGCCAATCTTTGGCTGATCCATCAAGTGAGAATGGGAAGGCTCTCAGCTTGATCTGCTCTTCATCTACTCCTTGTGGCCGCATGGTTGAGCAAACAACATGAAATTCTTTCAGATGCTTGTGTGGATCCTCTCCTGCAAGACCATGAAACTTGGGCAACAAATGGATCAGTCCAGACTTAAGTTCGAAGTTGGCATCTAGCTGTGGGTATTGAATACATAGGGGCTGGTAATGCACATCAGGTGCAGCCAGCTCTCTAATAGTTCTACCATCCAAATGACCATGATTTGCATTATTTCCATGATTTCCATTATTGCCATTACCATTATTTCCATTATTTGCATTGTTTGCATTATCTCCATTACCATTATCTGCCATATTGATGAATGCTGGAATAGGTTCAGATGAAGTGTTAGACACACTATTAGGGTCAATCCTATCCCGAGACTTAAGCTCTCTAGCTTGCCTTCTAAGAGTGTTCTCTAATTCAAGATCCAAGTCAAGTAATGTTTTCTTAGATGACCTGGTCATGCACTAGAGATCAGCACAAAAACAGCACACAAAATGGCCTATGCATACCAAGAACACAAAACAAACAAAAACACTCAAACAAGAAAACAAAACAAACATAAAATAGGGTCGGTCCTCTATGTTTTTAGAAGAAAAAACTTGGCTCCCCGGCAACGGCGCCAAAATTCTGACCGGCTATCGAACCGCTCCAGAATTAGAGATCTATGTTTGCATCTCTTCTCTAGTTTGCAGCAAAGTGCACCCTAGGTCATCTCTCACAAGGAGCCTCACTTTCTTCTACCAACAAAGGAGAACCAACATAACCAATAACAGTTTGTTTGGGGGGGGGTTTTGACAGAAAACTAATTGGCAAAACAGAAATATGAAGATGGATGAAAAAAATCAATAAGAGGAGTGCAACCGGCTGTGTATTTGTCTCCTATGTGAAATCTTCCTTGTCCACTCTATATATCTTGGTTTGCTAGATGCTTTGATCTCCGGAAAACAAACTCAAGCATCCCCAACAACCGTCCAAGGATTAGAATGATTGGAAATAACAAAATGAATGCAGAAATCTCTTGCAAACAACATGCAACCATTCACTCTCTATTCAACCTATCCGGACCTATGCAAGAACAACCGTTCAAGCACACAATATTCATTTCCGAGATGTTATACCAACCGGCTATAACATTCTGTTCTCTTAAGCATTTAACAGAAAATGAAACCATGCAAGCTCACACAAACCTGCCATGAACTCCATGCATTCACAAATCTGCTCAAACTAAACCAAATAGAATTGAATAAGAAACAAACAACAAACCAGATTCTTGTAGCTCATTTGGGACTCAAATTCCACATGGATTCAAGACACACAACCGGTTACAAAATGTTCTAGCCTATCATTACAGCAAGGAAAACAGAATGGAACAAAAATGTAGAAAACAGAAAAATGCTATAATGATAAAAACGGGTAGAATCCTCTCTATTTTCTCCTCTCTTTCTCTATGATGCTATATGAAAATTAATGCTAAGAGGCCTTAAATACATGGCCAAGAAAGAAAGGAAAGGCTAGGGAGGCTAGGGTTGGGCCTAGCCCAACAGAAAACAAGTGAGCCCAAGTCTGCTCCTTTATTGTAGGCCCAAGCTCCTTTAGTAGGCCCAAGCTCCTTTAGTAGGCCCAAGCTCCTTTAGTTGAGCCAAAGCTCCTTTAGTTGAGCCAAAGCTCCTTTAGCCCATCCAATATTCCCTAAAGCCTGGATCCATAGAGTAGAGGTAAGATAGAAAATAGTGTAAGGACAATTTGAAGCATAATAAAATAGAAACAATGAAATATCAGCAAAAATTGCTTCAAATGGCCTAATAAGAGTGAGGTGAAATGCCAAAATATGGTATAAATATGCATGCTATCAAGCGTCCGGGAGAGACTTTTCCTGAACTTTTTCTTACTCGCGAAGTTGAGGAGTGTCATCAAGTACATTGGCGTCAATATGAGCCGAATGAGCCTATGAGTCCTTCTTCTTATCTGGATTCTTACTTAGTGGATGATTTGGAAAATTTGACGGGTCCTTGGAATCCGTTTCCTTTCAATCATGGGGAAGAAGGCATGACGGTCGATCCCGGAGCCGTTGGAGAAGATCCTGGCACGGCCGATGAAGATATCCCTCACACGGTCGAGGTTGAAGAAGGAGAACTCCCCACGGGGCCTCCCGAGGTTCCTGTTGTGTCGTTGGGATCTTCTAAGCATTCCTCTCGCAAGTCCCACTCCCGTGAGTAGACCCTTATTGTAGTTTGCTTTCCGTTGTTGCCGGGTCAATGTGCTCCTCTCATTGTAGTTTTCTTGTTTTATCAATGAATGTTTTTTCTTTGTCCTACCCAATGTGCTGTCTTTAGTTTACCTCGTTGCCAAGCCATAGGCGGGACGACGGGCTCGATCTTAGTTTACCTCGTTGCCAAGCCATAGGCGGGACGACGGGCTCGATCTTAGTTTACCTCGTTGCCGGGCCTTAGGCGGGACAACGGGCTCGATCGTAGTTTACCTCGTTGCTGGGCCATAGGCGGGACAACTGGCTCGATCGTAGTTTTGCCTCGTTTCCAGGCCATAGGTGGGACAATACCCTCGATCGTAGTTTTCCTCGTTGCCGGGCCATAAGCAGGACAACGAGCTCGATCGTAGTTTTACCTCGTTGCGGGCCATAGGCGAGACAACGGGATCGATCGTAGTTTTCCTCGTTGCCGGGTCATAGGCGGGACAACGGGCTCGATCGTTTCCTTTCCAAAAATAAAATGACAACCATGCATACACAAGCATTTTTACGTGGTTCGGCCAAATGCGCCTACGTCCACGGTCCCATTTAAGACTTATGTTATTGCAGATATTTTCTTAGATACATTGTTCATATACAACTTCAGATAGTTCAAATTCCATGTTTTCCCCATAGTGTCTCCTGAAAGAGTCTGTAAAATGCAAGTGTTGGGGCCAATCAGTTTTAGAATGCGGTACAGCTCTTCCCAATTTGGTCGTAACTTTCCATCATCCCTTAGTGCGTTGGTTACAACGGATCTTCGAAGTACTAAATCTCCTTCTTTCATGGGTCTGTTCTTCACCCGAGAATTGAAATAACTGGCTACTCTTCTTTGATATGCAGCTATCTTCATGGCAGTGTTATCCCTCTGCTCTTCAATCAGATCCAAATTTTCTCGCAATGCTTCAGAATTCCTTACACCGTCCTCTTCTTGATATGCCATCAGTCTTGGGGACTTAGCTGAAATTTCAATGGGAATTAAAGCCTCTGTTCCATATACTAGATTGAATGGAGTTTCTCCAGTAGCGACCCGACTAGTTGTTCAATAAGCCCATAAAATGGTGGGTAGCTCGTCGGCCCATGTGCCTCTGGCTCCTTCAAGTCGGGTTTTTAGGCCATGTAATATGGTTCGGTTACTGACCTCAGCTTGTCCATTAGCTTGGGGATACGCCACTGAAGCGAATCTTAGTTGAATTCCTAGGTCGTCACAGAATTTTCTAAAGGAGTCACAGTCAAATTGCTTCCCATGATCCGTGACAATAATTCTTGGTATCCCAAATCGGCACACAATGTCTTTCCATACCATTGCCTCCACTTTTCGTGCCGTAATGGTAGCCAATGCCTCAGCTTCAATCCATTTGGTGAAATAGTCAGTGGCCATTATTAAAAATTTTCTTTGCCTGGGCGCTTGAGGAAAAGGACCCAGAATATCCAAACCCCACTAAGCGAATGGTATAGGCTGGAACGCAGGTTGCAACTGAGATATCGGGGCAGATTGGACTGGAGCGTTTCGTTGACATTTGTCACATGAATTGACTTTCTTTAACGCGTCTGACCTTAATGTGGGCCAAAAGAAACCGGCTCTCAAGATTTTGGTTGCTAGGGCTCTTGCTCCCA
The DNA here is from genome assembly GCF_014633365.1 of Diospyros lotus. Classification (NCBI taxonomy): domain Eukaryota; kingdom Viridiplantae; phylum Streptophyta; class Magnoliopsida; order Ericales; family Ebenaceae; genus Diospyros; species Diospyros lotus. The sequence goes on from NC_068350.1 coordinate 25,561,711, forward strand.
AGTGCTCTCCACATACTCCACTATGAGCTTCTGCCAAGACATATTTGGCCTCTTGAGGGCTTAAACATTTGAGAAGAGGTGTAGTGTAAGCTCGCTTATATAATATCCCATCTATGATGGTAAACCTTGAAGCCCGCATCTTAAGTGTTCTTGCTTCTTGTGGATCATCTGGTAATTCATTGTTAGTGAGATAACGATAGAAGGACGATCTCCAATCCACTCCTGCCTCCACAAATGATACCTTTTTTTCTTCGATGCTCGGCTGATGAAGCATTCCAACAAATACTGCTCTTCCGGTTGTTTCTTTAGTGGACGCTAGTTTAGATAAAGCATCAGCATGTCCATTGAGTGATCTATTTATTTGTGTTAACTGAAAACTCTGAAATGTCTGTGCTAGGTCTTTTACTTTGCGCAAGTATTGGGCCATTATCTGCTCTCTGGTTTCATATTGTCCCTAAAACTGCTGTACAATCAACTGAGAGTCACTATGAGCAACCAATCGTGCTATTTCCAATTTTCTTGTTATCCTCATTCCAGCGATTAATGCTTTATATTCAGCTACGTTGTTAGTACATGGAAAAGCAAATCGTAGGGAATACTCAAACGTTTCTCCCTCAGGGGATACGAGTACTATCCCAGCGCCACTCCCCTGTGAACCAGATGCTCCATCAACAAACAACAACCATTATGCCTGCCTATTTTCTGCTGCCTTCCCGGAGTGTGTACATTCCACAATAAAGTGAGCCAGTGCATGTCCTTTTATAGCTTGTCGAGGTTGATACTGGATATCATATTCACTTAACTCAATGGACCATTTGGTAAGGCGATCGGAACATTCAGGCTTTTGTAAAATACTTCACAAGGGCTGATCTGTAAGTACGCTGATCGAATGAGCTTGGAAGTACGGCCTCAACTTTCTGGATGTGTTTACCAGTGCTAATGCCATTTTTTCTACCATTGGATAACGTGTCTCGGGGCCCTGTAATACCTTACTGACATAATATATTGGTCGATCCACCGGTCCTTCTTTCCTGATTAATACTGCACTTATGGCTTCATCACTTATCCCCAAGTACAAGTACAATGTCTCTCCAGTTTCTGGTCGTGTTAATAGGGGAACTTCTTTTAAATACTCATTTAACGCTTCAAATGACTTTTGGCATTGCTCTGTCCACTCAAACTTTTTTCCTGCTCTTAATGTTTGCAAGAAGGGTAACTCTCTTTCGGCTGACTTGGAGAGAAAACGTCCAAGAGCTGCCATTCGCCCTGTCAATCGCTGAACTTCCTTAGTTGATGCTGGTGGTTCCATGTCCAATATTTCTTGTATTTTCTCAGGGTTTGCCTCGATTCCTCTTTGCGTGATCATGTATCCCAAGAATTTTCCAGACTGTACGCCAAAGGCACACTTTGTTGGATTTAACCGCATCTTATACTGTCTAAAGACTCCAAGCACTTGCTCTAGTTTTTCTACATGGGATTTGTCCTTTCGACTTTTCACAATCATGTCGTCAACATATGCTTCCATTGTGTCGTCCAATAATTTTTTAAAGACTTTATTCACCATGCGCTGATAAGTGGCTCCAGCGTTCTTGAGTCCAAAAGGCATGACTTGGTAGCAATATGTCCCCTTTTCAGTGATGAATGGCGTCTTCTCCTGGTCTGGGGGGTACATCATTATTTGGTGGTACCCTGAGAAAGCATCCAGAAAGCTCAGAAATTGGTATCCAGACGTTTCGTCCACAAGACGGTCGATCCGTGGTAGCGGGTATGAGTCTTTGGGGCATACCTTATTGAGATTGGTGAAATCCACACAGACACGCCATTTTCCATTAGGTTTTGGGACCATAACAACATTGGCCAACCACTCTGGATATAATACCTCTCGAATGAAGCCCGCTTTTAGCAATTTGTTAACTTCCTCTTTTAATGCGTGTAGTCTATCAGGGGCAATGTTTTGCTTCTTTTGTCGGACCGGCTTGAATTGGGGGTCCACATTCAAGTGGTGACATATTACTTCTGGACTGATTCTTGGCATATCTTTTGGTTTCCAAGCAAATACGTCTGAATTTTCTCGCAGGCATCTTGCAATTTCTTCTTTCGTATGCTCCGGAAGCTGGGATCCCACATACGCTACTTTCTCTGAATCTGATTCACTTAGATGTATTGTTTCTAATTCCTCAACAGGTTGAGGTTTACGTGCGGCTCCTTCTTCCAAGGATTTATGTATGGCTTTCTCGACTATGGACAAGGTTTCTTCAGCTCTTTTCCCTTTTGTAGACGACACATAGCAAGTTCAGGCTTTCTTCTGATCTCCTCGAACTTGTCCTACTCCGACGGGTGTGGGGAATTTCATCAATAAATAGCATGAGGATACCACGGCCCTTAGGTCATTGAGTAACAGGCGTCCCAAGATCATATTATATGCCGCTGAGGAGGTTTTAACCACCATAAAATTTGCTTATCGAGTTACGAGTTGGGGGTCCACACCTAATGTGATAGGCAGCTGAACTAATCCTGCAACTGGAACTGTTTCTCCAGTGAAGCTATATAGAGGTGAGGATACTTTCTTTAGCCGATCGTGAGATAAATGCATTTGTTCAAAACAGTTCCAATAGATCAGGTTGGCAGAACTACCACTATCTACCAAAATTCTGCTGATGGGGTGCTTGGCCACGACTGCTGAAATAACCATGGGATCATCATGTGGGAGTATTATATCACCCCGATCGGTTGGGGCGAAAGTGATTGGCTCTTCATCATTTCTTACCTCCATTACCGAGTTAACTTGGTAGGCTTGACGGGCGTATGCTTTTCGGGAGGCTAATGTGTCCCCACCTAGGGTTTCCCCACCTGAAATAACGTGAATGGCTTGTTGAGTCGGCTCATTGTCTACATGAGTATCTTGCCGACGATCTTCTCCTCTCTCTTGTTGTCTCAGGTTCGGCCTTTCATGCCCATCGCGCCTATCTATCCTTTGCCGGGGTTCCCTGTTTTCTTCTTCCTTGTGTCTCACATATCTTTGCAAGTGTCCCTCATGAATGAGCATCTCAATCTGATTCTTTAATTCTCTACAGTGATCAATGGAATGCGCTCTGGTTCGATGGTATCTGCAATACTCTCCCTGATTTTTTCCCATGGGTCGGTCAACTCTGTCGGGTAGTTTAAGGAGTCCTTCTCCCTCTACTGCGGCTAATATAGTTGATCGGGGTTGTAAAAGCCGAGTATAATGATTAAAATGAGGTTTTGGTACATCCGGTCTTCCATTCCTTTCCTGTCGTCGAATAGACTCTTCTTCCCCTTCATGTTCCTTTCTTTGTCTTCTTTCCCTGCCACGTTCCTCATAATCTCAGTGTGAAGGATATATCGATTTGCTCTGACAAATAGATCAGCCAGGGATGCTGTAGGGTCTAAAGAAAGTGATTCATGAAGAGAGGCGAGACATGTCCCTTGGAGCATAGCAGATACTGCCACTTGATCTGGCAAGTCTGGGACTTCAAGAGTAACATTGCGGAATCTATCCACAAATTGACGCAAGGATTCCTTATTCCCCTGTCGTATGCTGAGATAATATGTGGCATCCTGTAACACCCCCTCTCCTGGAGCTGCCCGAGAAGAGGTGCTACTGGAACAATACTGTACTATAAAATAAACCTGGCTCATACTATATGAACTGAAACTCTGATACCATAAGAATATCTCAACTGTGGAAAATAAATCTCTGGTATAATACTACTGAAAATAAAACTCCGAGAAATAAATCTCTAATGAGAGAGAAAAACCCTCACTAAAATAGAAAATAAATCTGATTACTATCTGACTCTCCCAGACATCTTTGGTCTTGAGTAGCTCCATGTACACACACACACTATAATCCACTGTTGTTAGGCCCCACCTCTGGTACTCCCTCGGTAATACCTGGAATGGTGAAGAGTACAAGGTGAGCTACAAAGCTCAGCAAGTATAAAGCTGGAAAGAAATACTGAAGCTGAATCGAAGAATATCGATACTGAAATAACTGAAATACTTGCTGAACTGATACTAGAATTAAATACTTGATTTAATTGATACTGATAAATAAATCTGATATAACTGGTTGCATTCATAAATATGTAATGCACATAAACTAAAATAAAATGCAGGTATGCAACTTTGGCCCAAGGCCCACATAAACTGATAACACATACCTGACTAATCTGAACCTGCAAACAGAAAAAAACTATAAGCATATACTGTGGGTAAAATATACCCCTAGCTCCCTGGTCGACCACAGGCGAGCAAACTGGTGGGATCCCCACGGACAAAGCCGCCTGGCGCGCAACATGCAATGCTATGCACATCAAGATGCTGACACACAATATGTAGTGCTCCATATAAACTCATGTTGAATGTTCATACAAGGATGTATTCACATAACTCACAAATAAATGCTGATCACGACATTTTAAATACTAGTCATGAAATAACTGTTGCCAAACTGATACTTGATGTATTTTAAAAATACATGATTTTATAAATTATGCTGAAACATAATTTATTTTAATTTGTACTAATATTATTTTCAATAAAGGGAAGAGATACACTGTTTTTATTGAAAATAAAAGAATTTTAACTTGCTGGAATTTAATACGGAATTCTGGACAGATTTGATACTCTTTCGTATATTGGCCATAACTCTCTCATCTGAACTCCGATTGCACTGATTCAAATTTATATGGAAATCCAAGAGGAAGACCTACAACTTTTATGTTTTGTGTTTTCCAAGATTCGGGCTCCATAAAGGTCAAAATTGGCCCACAAGAGAACAAAAACGTTCTGGAAAAAAATGAAGTAAACTCGAAATCGTGAAAGGAATCGCCAGAAATCGAAACTGATACTAATAGAGTATTTGGATGCTGGAATTTATTATTTTTTTGATTCTAAACATCACCATTCGAAGAAATCTTGGGAAAAACAAGTCCCAATGAAGCAAGAATCATTATTATAGCAAATAAACAGATCAAAACTCAAAGAATCGATGATTCAACTCAATTGAAAAATCTGGTTTTTTGCCACTGTATGCATGTATATATAAATATACATTCTGTTTTCTTTGCTTTCTCACTAAAAGGAATCAAAACAATAGTTTGCTATTAATCCAAGATCACATAAGCGCTGATTTATAATACAAAAACATGATCAAAACTGGAACTTAAATCTGAAATTTCCTGGAATGCTATGAAGCATGAACTGTACGTATATATGTATATATATATATATCTATACAGAATGAAGAAAGCTTGAGAATGGAATGGAAGAACTTGCCTCTAGATGCTCTGATTTAATTGATAAAAATTGGAGAAAAGAACTTCTTGATTGCTGCTAGATCTCCTAAGCGCTGCTCACGGCCAAGATTTGAAGAAGAATTTCCTTTTTGGCCAATTACATGCTATGCATATATATATATACTAATAACAATAAAACCTAATGGGCTAAAATAGGTTTAATTAATCCTAGGCCCACTAGACTTTATTTAAAACCTTCCTATTTAGGAGATTATTATTTAAATTATCTTATATTTGGATTTAATTAAATCCCATATATATATATCACTTAATTAAATAATTAAGCAATAATATAAAATAACTAATGCTAAAAAGCCAAACAAGCCCTTACTCTTAATTCTCTTTAAAAATAAAGGAATTAATTCTATTTATCACTATTTTTCAATTAAAAATCTCTATTGCCAAATTAAATTAATTAATTGGCAAATATGTATTAAACTAAAAATTAACTAATTGCATTAATTAATCACTGAAATAAATTGCTAATCTAGGACGGGTCGTTACACATCCTTTTTTCTTCGACTGTTAATCACAAAAGCCTTGATAAATTCCGTTCTAAGCTATCCAAATGATGAAATAGAGGCTTCTGGAAGGCTGTTAAACCATGTTCGAGCATGTCCTGATAGTGTTAAGGAAAATGCTCGGCACATCAAGTCGTCGTCCCATCCGTGTAATATCATTAGCGACTCGTAATTCTGAACATGATCATATGGGTCATCTTTGCCGGAATAGGCGGTGATTTGAGGCATCTTGAATTTTCGAGGAAGAGGTCTTTCCAATATATCTGCAATAAAAGGACATTTTCTACGCTGGTGTTCTTCTGTTGCAGGGATTAATTTTTTCTTCTCAAGCACATCTTCTACTACTCTTTTCATGTCATCACGCATACTAGCTGTCGTCTGGTTGTCATGTCTTGTTGGTGTACTAGCCACTGTTTCATGATACCTCCACCGTTGAGGGCTTCTGGTCCTGTTTTCCATTCTTGGGTTTTCATTGTTCCGAGGCACGGAATGAGGGATCCTTCTTGGTGGTGGAGATCTGGGTCTACCCTCCCATGGAGGCGTAGATCGAGAATGTGAATTGGGAGTTGCCTCTTGATAAGAATCATCTCCCGCCTCGGGTTGAGGTTTAGGAGGTGGCATAAACTTTTTCAGAGTATCCAGCAGCGTCCCTCCAGGTATCATATTTTGGAGTACACCAGCCATGTCTCGTAGTGCTTGCATGCCTTCAACATGTTGTTGTCTCAATGCCTCATACTCTTCCCACGGGACCGTACGTGGTGGCTGTCATGAGGTCCCAGCTTGATCAGTAGGGAGTGATCCTGAGCCGATGTTAGGTGTTGGTGGGATTGGTTGATTCCCCATCTGTTGGTTTGGAGAAACGGAGCGATCACCTCCTTGCCTTTGAGCATTATGAGGGGGAGGAGGATGTTGTTGAGAATCGTGAATAGTGGGAGGCGCTCCCTATTGCTGAGAGTTTCGTGGTGGCAGGCGTGTCTCTACGCCTTGAGAGAGAGTTCGTCGATGTCCATGGGTGTTTGCCCTTCTTAAGTTGACTTTTTGTCTTGCGTTTCCCATAGACGGCGCTAATTGTTGTTGCCAAAATACAACAATCTATTTTTAATTGAGGAGAGACGCAAGAGCCTTGGGAGTCGTGCCTTCACTGTTGAGAATCTTGACGAGTAACTGGATCTGATAGAGTGGAGGGTCTGATAGATCTGATGGTCTGGTGGATCTGGTAGATCTGGTGGGCTGATGATTAGGTGGCCCAAGATGAACGAGTGACCTGAGGATGACGAGTGGCCTCTGATGAACGAGTGACCTGAGGGTGACGAGTGGCCGTCACCGAGTGACCTAAGGGCGACGAGTGGACGTGACCGAGTGACCTGAGGGCGACGAGTGGCCTCGATGACGAGTGCCCATGGTGACCGAGGGGCCTCGAATTACCAGTGGCTTGAGGGCGACGAGTGGCCGTGACCAAGTGACCTGAGGGCGACGAGTGGCCGTGACCGAGTGACCTGAGGGCGACGAGTGGCCTTGCTGACCGAGTGGCCTACTGTAACACCCGGTGTAACCGGTGTTAAGAGAATAGGAAAGGAAGTGAGTATACTTCCAAAAATGCCCTTGAGGAAGTGATGATCCTTGAGATTGAGAATGCCCATGAGAAGGGTATTTTGGTAATTTGGATAGGAAAATCCAATAAAAAGAGTATTTAGATAAATTAAAAATAATTCCTATGTGGAATTAGGTGTATAAGTGAATAAAAATCCCAATATGATATTTATGAGGAAATATGTGGGATTAATAAATTCACAAATAGTATTTGGGAATTTTGGGGGATTCCATGAAGGAAATTAATTATGGAAATAGGGAAAATGGTGGATAATAAATTATTTGAGGAGAATAATTTAATTTTCCCTAAGTTAGTGAATTAATGTGGTAATGCCACATGGAGGACCAAGATAAAGAATTGGAAGCCAAGTTTGTGTCTTAGAGTGACACTTGGCATAATCTTGGAAATTTAAGAGAAATTATATATGTGGATTTATGAGTTGGGGAATGATTTAATTAAATGCAAAAAGAAAGGATAATTGGTCTTTCAAGCATTTAATGAGAGACATTATGGTGATGGATTAAAGAAAATCCAAAAGAAAATGGTTAATACTCACCATTAATGTTTGAAATTATGGTGGATTAAATAAATGAAAAGGAAAATGGGAAAATAGTCTCCCATTAATGCTTTGGAAATTATGAGATTTATTTAAATGAGAAAGAAAGCATTTATGTCTTTCAAAGTGGTCTCTCATGTGATAGTGGAAAATTGTCCTATTAAATTAAATGGGAAAGAAATTTATTTATGTCATTCAAGTGTGATGGTTATGAAAATAGTCCCATAAATTTAAATGGGAAAGAAAGGATATTTCAAGGGATGAGATTAATTCTTGAAATGGGAAAGTGATCCAAGGGTTGCCATTAAATCTTGGAAGTTGGCATGGATTGCCAAATGGGTGGAGAGATTTTGAAGAGAAATGATTGGAAGGTGGAGATTTAATCTCCAAATTAAATCAAAGGCTAGGATTAAAACCTAGCAAAGCACATGGATTGTGCTTCCTTTGGATGGCTAAGATGTTGTCTTGTAAAGTGAGAAAAGATCCAATGGTGGATTTTAAACAAGACTTAATGCCATGGATTGTGTTAGTTTGGATGGTGAGGATTTATTCTCACCAAATAAATCTAATGGCTAGGATGCATTCTTGAAAAATGAGGGAACTAGTATTAAATGGCAAGAAGGGAAGTCTTGGTTTCCTTTGGCCATTTGGAGAAAGAAATGAAGAAGAGAGAAAGAAGAAGAAAAAGGAGAAGAAGAAATCCAAGAAGCCTAGAGGTAAGGGTTTCATAATTTTCTTGTATCTCTCATTTTTAAAGGATTTCTTTATAATCCTAGGCTTGTTTTTCATGTAAGGAGTTTGAGGAAATTAAAGGAAGTGATTTTGGAGGCTTGAAGTTGTTGGAAACTTGAAGATCCATGGAGTATGAGGTAAGGGGAAAGCCCCAAGTGGATGGAGGCTAGCATGACTCTTGTATGCATTTTAACATTTTTGTGCTTGCTTTGCATATGCTTGTGTGCATGAGACTCATGGCCATGAAATTGTGTGTTGGGATGGGTATGTTGAAGCCTTTAACCTTGAGGGTTGAGGTATTGGAACCCTAGGCACTTGCATATGGCATTAGCATCTATGTTGTTAATTTCCATACTTTATGTCATTGCACCCTTATTGAGCTCTTGGAGCTCATGAGGTTTATTTGACCTCTTGTAGGTATTAAAGCATGCTATGGAAGGGTTTGGCAAGAGAAAGAAGCTTGAGCATGAAGACATTGAATATTTTTCTCAAATGGTGTAATTTATGCTTAAATTGTATATGCTTTAAGTAAGGGTTTCTTAAGCCCAAAGTGTATATTTGGAGTGTATATTCCTTGAAGGGTTGATTTTTTTTAGTGAATGAGATTGAGGCTTATAGCATGTTGAAGCCTAGGCAAGAACTTCCCTTTGGTATGATATGTTGTGTGTTCATCAAGAGGTGGATTAAGCCTTAATTATGGAGAATTAGAGGCAAACCAAGATGAATGTGAAGTTATTTATTTAAATTTAATTTCTGGAAAACTTGGGGTTTTATAGCCCAAAGAAAAAAAAAAAAGGAAGAGAAAGGGAGGGAACCAGCAGCTGGAAGTCAGCAGCAGCAGGCCACAGCCTGCGCGCGGGCTGGGCCGCATGGGCGGCCGCGCGCGCGCGGCCGTGCCAGCGCGCGGGCAGGCGCGCGCGCAGGCAACCGCGCCCCTCATGCGGGCGGGCGCGCGCGGGCGGGTGCGCGGCATGCGCGGCCAGCCCGCGCAGCCAGCGCCCAGCGGGGCCCCGCGCGGGCCCTGCGCGGGCTAGTGGGCCCCGCTGGCCAATTTTTTTTAGAAAATTGGAATTTTGGGAGAAATTGGGGCATTTCTAAATCGATTTTGGGCCCCGGAGGAATTTTTCAAAGCAAATGGATTTTCGGGCATTTTTGGAGAAAACACCAAAAATTTAGAAAATTGAAATGATGAGTTTTTCCTCCAAGATTGGTGATCCATCAATGGATTGGTTTAAATGGTGATTTTTGGAGCCCGATAAAATTCTTCGATGAAAAAGAATTAAAGAGAAAATGGCGATTGGGCGCCTGAAGGAGATTTTCCTTACAGCCAATGCAGTGTGGCTAAAGCCCAATTCCGCTAGCGAATCCTGGGATTCAACGAAGGGAAGGACGAGCCTAGATCCCACCTAGGGCGTTTCGTCTTGAAACACGATCCACCCTTCACCTAAGGCCGGGCAAGTGGACAATTCGGGTGATTGTTCACGAGTAACACCCGTAGGTGGGAGCGGGGTGTCACACCTACAAAACAAGAGCACCGTTAGGACGCGGGTGGGGATCCCCGCGCAAACCCTCCGATGCTTGAGTCAGATCTCGAGAGAAAATGAGAAAAGTATGCTTTGATTACTCAAAATTGCGTACCTGGAAATGAAGGTGGGGTCTCATATTTATAGTGGAGGAGAGAGAGAGGCCTCGTGGTTTTCTGAGCGGAAATCTCGCGGCCCATTACGGAAATTTTGTAATGCTGATCGACTGGCGAGAGGGGGGGATTCGGCTAGATTGACAATCCCGAAGGGTCACTCGGTCATGCCGAGTGACCTCCACTCGGTTAGGCCGAGTTTGGGGGAGGGACTACTCGGCATGACCGAGTGACACTCCACTCGGTCATGCCGAGTGGGCTCCCACCCGGCCCGGCCGAGTGGGTCTTCCTTGGCCCTCAACTTTGATTTATCTCCTATTGGGGCCCACACTTGATCATAGATCCATTTTGCCTTCCCGGGTACATCAATGGCCTTCCCGATCGAACCTAGAGGCAAACACACAAAAACCAACCATACATCAGACATTAATCGATGTCTTTGCTTTTGCTTACACCGTAAAATCACTCATCAACACTATCTCCAAACCACCAATCGCGGTATAAACCAGCCGTTAATAATTTCCAAACAACCCCGACCCAAGGGTTTAATCCAACAAATAATTATTCTACATTAAATCGCTTAATGCAAATAATTTGGGAAGGAAACATTAATTTACCTTGACTTATCTGGAGAGAAAATTCAAAAAACGCCCACACCAACATTGCCTCCAGAGCTGCCATTTGCGCCCAAAATCCCATTTTGAACTTTTGACACGCATTTCAAGCCCCAAATTAATTTCTAGAACTTTCCCCTATTTTTCTGGAATTTTTCCTATTTTTCCATATTTTTCTTTTCTTTTCTTTTCTTTTCTTTCTTTCTTCCTGCGCGGCACTGTTCCTCTTTCTTCTTCCTCACGCAGCCGACCTGCGCTCACGCTTCTCCTTCCTCTCGGGCAGCAGCCTCCACGCACGGCCGCGAGCCATCCCGTTGCCGCCGTCTCAGCCATCGCCGGCCACCTCCAGCTGTCGCATAGCCGTCACCCAAACTAGTCTCCTCCGCCTTCGCCACTGCCATCGCAAGCTGCCATGGCATCCTCCCCCGAGCAGCTGGCATGCACCGCTGCTGCCATCACCACTAGCCGTGGCCGGCCATCGTCGCATCTAGGCAACCACTTCGGCCTTCACGAGCTTCATCGCGTGTCCTCACTGGTTCGCCACTGCCTTCTTCTTCTTCCATCATCGGCCATGGCAGTCGCTTCCATGGCTGATCAGCCCCTCTCGCTTGAGCCTGTTGAAAATGTATGCCCTAAAGACACGTTTTGTTTAATTTATGGTAATGATGTTTCTTTTATTCAGTTTATGGCACATATATTATTTGCATTTAATTGTTGGAAAGGTGTCCATGCTATTAAGTAAGTGATTCATGTGATGGGTCGTTCTTCACAGTTAGGCACGAATCATGGGTACTTAATAAGCAAGAAAATATTACTCTTGATCTTTTGATAGAACTGGGCATTCTATCATGATAAGATCATTGTGCAATAGATCCTAATGGAGGATGGCTTGCCTTAGCCAGTAAATAGTCCGTTTACTCTAATTGTACAAGCGCATTTGGAATGCGTAGAGTGGACCTGTGATAGAAGCTAATGACAAAGTACTAATTATCATGGAGCTAGTCTATCACTGCTACTACGTGGATGAGTACTCTAATACTTGAGTATTAGTTGGTGGTTTAGTGAACCTAGAGCTATATTCTTAGATTCATTGTAGGTGAGGTCTATCAAAGATCAATATCCTTTTGAGTTGGGAGTATGGTTTCTAATTAGCTAAGACAGACTAATACAAGATAGTTTCTGTGATTCACCCCCTTGTGATTGTCCAAGAATAATCGAATAATCCAGGGCCCTGGGAACGTGACTTAAGAGTGTGTGCTTCTGGGTAGCTCCCAGTGATAAGCAAGTACATTCGAGTAGTCACAGATTATTGGACTAGTGATCTAAGGATGGTAGAAATCATTTAGAAAGGTGTTAGTACATTATTCCTTTCTAAATGATGGGTGTTACGCAGAGGGGTATTTTCGTCATTACACTAGTAGGTCAAAGACATGGCATATGCAAAATTATTCGTGGGGTCAGTGTTACCATATGGTGATAGTTGGAACACTTAGAATGACAAAATATAGCTACTAGGTAGCAGGGATATTTTGGTCATTTTAGTAGCCGTGAATAATTTGTCTTTTGGTCCCCGGGGTAGCTCGATGTAACTCATGTATTTTTAATACATTTGGCTTGTTGGATGAATTACATTGAGAGAGAATTATTTTATTCAGAATGGTCCATAATCAATTGGGCTAGAATAAAATAATAGTTCATTAGGGTTTTTAATTAATTAATTGGGCTAACCCAATTAGAAAATTAATTAAATGATCTTGGCCCATTAGGGTTTGGCCCACTAGGGTTTTAACCCTAGGGTTCTCCCTATATATTCTCTCATTATTTGTTTTTTCATCCAAGTCGTTTTTCATTCTTCTTCACCGAAGAGAGGCCACGAGTTCGAGTCATATTTCGGAAGATCGAAAGAGAGCCTCGAAGTTCTGATGCAAAGGAGCCGAAGGATAGCAGGACAGCCGTCGTGTCCACCACGCAAAGAAGCTACCGCGCATCCTGCCCCTATCGCCCCATTCCGACCGGTAATCCGCCGTAAAAGTAAGTCTCTTAGATTCTAATCAATACGAGGATCGTTTTTTTGATTAAAACGCTTCCGTTGCATGCTTTTGTATCCTCGTTTTTGATCCTTCAGAGCCCTCATCACTCTCACTCTCCTTCTCTCACATTGCTCTCTCTCTCGGGCCTCATTTCCTTCTCGCGCGATCTCAGTCTCCTCTGCTTCCTGAGCCCTCTCTCTCTCTCAGTTCTGCATTCTCATTTCAATGGCAGAGATCACACCTAGGAAGCTTCCTAATCATGCACACACGCTCGCATATGCACCCACATATATACATATAATTACATCTTTGCCCCTCTCAAATTCTCATAATCTCACTCTGAATCTTGATTCACAGAGATAGCAAATTTAAATATCAGGGGAGGAAGCTTCCTCCCCACCTTCGCACCTTCATAGATATACATATATATATTTGCATATTAAATCCTCTTACTCTCTTTAATTGGACTAGAAAACCTCTTTAATTCCACTTAAGAATTTTAATTTCACTTAGGAATTTTAATAATAGCACTTGGACCCTCCAAGGCTTAATTTAATTATCATCAAAGCCACACAATAACTTGATTTCTCAAAAATTAATTGTCGACATTTACTCGGGAATATCGATTTCATCCCTGTTCCTACATGGGACCTTTATTCGACCCAAAATCGCTTCAGGGTTGCCTTACTCAGGAAACCAAACCACCCCTAGGGTCCCCTTAGCTTTCAAGAGGTCCCTCCCTCGACTATTCGGTATTGGCACCCACTCGGGGTTATACAGAATTTATTCTAAAAATTATTCCTGGTCGGACCGCTTCCAGCGTCACTATCCTCATCTCGAGACGCTCACCAATCTCTTGCCCTCTTCCTTGGACATCCAAGTCCCGAGGCACTCCCAGCCGCCAATTCAAAAATTCTTAATAACTAATTACTCGAAACCGACTCTTGGGCTTCCCGGACCACCCGAGATCCTTTGAAAATAATCAAAATTTATTTATTTCATTACCATGTAATACTGGGTATTACAGGTTGTTATAATCCCGAGAAATGGAAGAATAGCATTTTGAGGACTAAAATGAGATTTCCAAAAGTTTTTATGGGTAAAAGTGTAATTTATGGAAACTGTGGGCCAAACTGATAAGAGCCAAACCTTAGTCATCATGAGGCTATCAAAATATCAGTCATTGGCCAATCCCAAATGGCCAAGTGTCCCTCCTAGTGGCACAACCCAATTGGTCACAAATTCTATAAAAGCCTACACCCAACTAAAGAACAAATCATGAAAAGTTGAGGCAAGTTGGGCCATGTGAGAGAATTGATGGTGAGGAATCTGTTCTAGAGATAAAGAGAGATTCTGCAAAAAGAATGAGGTAGATCAGTGAAGAAATGAAGAAGTTACGGGCTTAGTCGGGAAATCTGCGTGCCACCAGAATCTAAGCCTGAATCACCGAAAAACAGTGAGGTAAGTTTCGTTTAATTTGATAATCTTGTAGAGGGGAAGAAAGAGGGAGGTGTAGGAAAAAATGGAGGTCGAATCGGAGTTAAAACGAAGGAGAGAAGTCGATTAAACCGAGCTACAGCGCAGCTGCGCCGGAGAAGACACGGCGTGTGTAACACACGCGCCGCTACTGGCCGAGAGTGGGGGTGCATGGGTCTCCTTCTAGGGGCGCATGACGGCACGTGTAGGGTCATTTTTACCTGAAATTTTGACCACTTATTCCTCTTTTTATTCCCTACAATCCTATATAAAAATATTTAACTTTGGTTTTATGAAATCTTACGTTTTATGCAGAACAGCCTAACCCTTGCTCGTAAATAGTACCGGGTTAGGTAACTTTGGTGGGTGACTCCTCATCTTTGAACTCTTACATCTCTTACATGTTGTACTTTCATTTGAGTGGTTTGCACATCATTTAATACCGTTGGTTCGCATTTTTATACACATGGACATGCATCACTACATTCATGGCTAGGGGCATTGAGATGGTTGCATCATGTACGTGGTCTAGGACCACACTATCCCAAGTCAGGGAATGGCAATGATTTTATGATTGCATGATAGCCAGCGGGGGTAATTGCAACGACCTGGTGTCACTACCATCGTACTGCATGACATACTGCATAATGCATTCGCACGCACTTTCCAATACTGAGTTATCCACTTAGATATCGCTATCTAACTTGGGTGTTTCATACCCCTAGAACATTCAACATTCTAGGTACAATAAGTGTTTCAGGTACTCAGGAGCAAGCAAAGGCAAAAAGGGGAAACGACTATGAAATATTTCTTTTATTTAGTAACATTCAAATAAATCAAGTAATTGTAATCAAGTTAATTACTAAATGATCATTTAAATCTACTACCAATTTCTATTCGTATGTCTTGTGAAATCAGCTATTTATATGGGGATACTAAGTGTTGAAGCAGGGTAAGCTTTTAAGCTAATCTTGTGGTATATTTATGTTCCTATTCGAATTCCAAAGAAACGCAATATACACAGAAAATCAGTTGTATTAAATACCGTTTATCCTTAAATTTGGAGTTCATATTTACGATAATATCATGTATGTATTACTTTCTTTATTCAAATCCCTAAAAGAATATCCTTCATACTTGTATTTTTACTCAAATCTTTAAAGAATATCCTTGAAATCACCACTTATGGAAGACCCGTGGTTCATAATATTATACGTGGGACACTTACATGTCAAGCACCCGACAAATAGACGCGTTTCTCCATACTTGACATTTAAATACCATAAGGAAATGGGATAAACGATAATGAGTTAATTAACGCCTCCTATATTTAAATTTTGAAACTAATGCGTTAAAATCGATCCTGGGATTTAGCGGGGCATTACACCTAAGGTCCCTCTGACTTCCCGGATGTCCCTTAAGACCATTCGGTATAGTTAACAATTCGGACTTATACATAATTTATTCCGAAAACTATTCCTAATCTGATTGCTTTTAGCGTCATCAGCCTTATCTCGAGATGCTCACCAATATCACGCCATCTTCCTTGACACCCAAGTCCAGAGGCATTCCTTACTGTTGGTTCGATAAATTTTATTAATTAATTTCTCAAAATTGACTTTCTTGCTTCTCGAACCACTCAAGGTCCTTCAAAATCACTGAAGATCCTATCTTTTCCAACACCATGTAATATGGGGTATTACATTAGTTCAATGGACTATTTGGTGAGGCGGCCGAAACATTCGGGCTTCGGGATGATGCTTCGCAACTGTTGATTCATCAATACAATGACAAAATGAGACTGAAAGTATGGTCTCAACTTTCTAGAGGCATTCAATAGGACTAGCGCCACCTTTTATGTGAAGAGGTAACGTGTCTGTGGTCCTTGTAAAACTTTGCTAACATGGTATACTGGTCAGTCCACCTATCCTTCTTTTCTAAATAGCACAGCACTTACTGTTTTGTCACTTACGCCCAAGTACAAATATAATGTCTCCCCAGTTTCTGGACATGTCAATAGGGGAACCTCTTTCAAATACTCCTTTAGTGCCTCAAACAACTTTTGATATTACTCAGTTCATTTAAATGTTTCCCCGAACCTTAGTGTCTGAAAAAATGGGAGTTCCCTCTCGGCTGAGTTGGAGAGAAAATGACTTAGAGCGGCCACCCGGCCCATTAGCCGTTGTACGTCCTTAATTGATGTCGGGGGCTCCATATCTAGTATCGGTTGAATTTTTTCAGCGTTCACATTGATCCCCCTTTGTGTGATTATATACCCTAAAAATTTACTAGATTATACCCCAAAGGCACACTTTGTCGAGCTCAACCGCATTCTGTATCATCTAAAAAATTTAAGCACTTGTGTTAGCTTTTTCACATGTGATTCTTTCTCCTGACTTTTCACAATCATGTCATCAACATATGCTTCCATTGTGTTACCTAGCAACTCCTTAAAGACTTTATTCACCATGTGCTGATAAATGGCCCCGGCATTCTTGAGTCCAAAGGGCATGACCTTGTAACAATATGTTCCCTTCTCTGTAATAAATGACCTTTTCTCTTATCTGTAAGATACATCATTATGTGATGATAAACTGAGAATGCGTCTAAGAAGCTCAGTAGTTGATACCCTGATGTTTCATCCATTAGCCAATCAATCCTAGGCAGTGGGTCTTTGGGACATGCCTTGTTGAGATTAGTGAAATCCACACACGCGTCACTTTCCATTGGGTTTCTTAACCATGACAACGTTTTCCAACCATTCAGGATACAACACTTCTAGAATGAATCCCATCATTAACAATTTGTTGATTTCCTTTTCTAGCGCTGGCATCCAATCTGGGGTAATATTCCGCTTCTTCTGTTGGACAGGCTTAAACTAAGGATCTGCATTTAAATGGTGACACATCACGTCCTGGCTAATCCTAGGCATGTCATCAGGTGTCCAAGCAAAGATATCCAAGTTTTCTCGAAGACACTTTACAATCTCCCACTTTATCGGTTCTAGAAACAGTGAGCCGACATATGTCAACTTCTCGGGATCAATCATGAGTGTATTGCTTATAACTTTTAAACTAGCTGGGGCTTGTGGGCGGCCGCTCTTGCTAAAAACTTGTGTATGACCAATTCAACGATAAATAAAGTCTCATCAGTCCTTTTTCTCTTCGTAGATGACACATAACAAGTGTGTGCCTTCTTTTGATCCCCTCGAACCTGTCCTACTTTTGCGAGCGTGGGGAATTTCATCAATAAATAGCAAGAGGACACTACGACCCTCATATCATTGAGCAAGGGTCAACCCAAGATTATGTTGTATGTTGTTGAAGGTGCTCTGACCACCATAAAGTTTTCCTATCAAGTCATCCTTTGGGAGTTCGAGCCTAACGTGATTGGTAATTGAATAGACCCTACTACTGGGACAGCTTCCCCAGTGAAGCTGTACAGGGGAGAGGACACTTTCTTTAATCGATCATGTGATATATGCATCTACTCAAAGTAATTCTAGTAGATGAGGTTAATAAAGCTGTCGTTATCCACCAAAATTCTACTAATAGAGTGTTTAGCAACAATCGTAGAAGTTACCATTGGATCGTCACGTGGAAGTATTATATCACCTCTATTGACAAGAGTGAACGTAATTGGTTCCTTATCATCTCTAACATCCATCACTGAATTAACTTGGTAAGCCTGATGGGTATATGCCTTCCTTGAGGCTGAAGTGTCTCTAGCTAAAGTTTCATTGCCCAAAATAACATGGATGGCTTAGTGGGTCGGTTCATTATCTAGAGGGGGTCTTGTCTATGATCCCTTCCCCTCTCTTGTTGTCTTTGGTTTTGTCTTTCCTACCCCTCACGTTTGTCTTCCCTTTGTCGCGGTTCCCTACCTTCTTGTTCTTCTTCATTCCGCACATATCTTTGCAGATGCCCTTCTTGAATGAGCATTTCAATCTGATTTTTCAATTCTCTGCAATGATCCATAGAATGCCCACAAGTCCTGTGGTACCTACAATATTCTTCTTGATTTTTTCCTATGGGCTTATCAACTCTTCGAGGCAACTTGAGGAGACTCGCCCCCTCGACCACTATGAGTATGGCTGATCGAGGATGCAGAAGCCTGGTGTAGTGATTAAATTGAGGTCTAGGTGCATCTACTCTCCTAACCCTCTCTTGTCGTCGAATAGAGTCTTCTTTCCCTTTGCGCTCCTTTCTCTTTCGCTCCCTATCTTCATTCCCCCCCACATTTCTTATGATCTCAGTGTGGAGAATATACCTATTTGCTCTGATGAACAAGTCTACTAGAGACGCTGGGGGATCCAGAGAGAGCAACACCTGAAGTGAGGTCAATCGCATCCCCTTGAGCATGACAGATATTGCCACCTAGACTGGCAAATCATGAACTTCTAGGGTGGCATCCCAAAATCTATCCACAAATTGACCCAAAGTTTCTTTATTCCATTGTCGAATACTAAGAAAGTATGTAGCGTCTTTTTTTCTCCGACTGTTAATCACAAAGGCCTTAATGAATTCTGTTCTAACCTGCCCAAATGAAGAGATAGAGGCCTCAGGTAAACTATTAAACCATGTTCTGGCGTGCCCCCGACAAAGTTAGGGAGAAGGTCCAACACATTATGTCATCGTCCCATCAATGCAATAGCATTAACGAATTGCAGTTTTAAATGTGATCATAAGGATCATCCTTGCCAGAATAGGAGGTGATCTGGGGTATCTTGAATTTCCTGGGCAGTGGCTTCTCCAATATATATGCAGTAAAGGAAAACTTTCTATGATGTTTTTCTTCTACGGCCAGGATTAGTTTCCTCCGTTTAAGTACCTCTTCAATTACCCTTTTCATATCATCCCGTATACTTGTTGCTGTTTGATTTTCTTGTCTTCCCTCCCTTGGCGTAGTAGCCATGTTTTCATGGTACCTCCTCCTTTGTGGGCTCCTCGCCTTGTTCTCCATTCACGGATTATCATTTCTTTTGGGTGTAGCGTGGAGATTCTTCCTTGTTGGTGGTGATCTTGGCCTATTCTCCTGGTGAGGAGAAAATCGAGAATGAGAGTTGGGAGTGGCTTCCCGATAGGAATCGGCTCCTAAATTAGGTTGAGACTCGCGTGGTTGCATAGGTTTTGGTATAAACCTTCTTAAGGTATCGAGCAGTGTCCTTCCAGGCATCATGTTGTGGAGTATCCCAGCCATGTCCTGAAGTGCTTGCATACATTCAATATGTTGTTGTCTTAATGCTTCATACTCATCCCACAAGACCATACGCGATGTCTGTCATGAAGTCCCAACTTGATCAATAGGGTGTGCCTGTGAGTCGATGTTAAGTGGAGGTGGGGCTAGCTAGTACCCCACCTGTGGCTAAGAGTCTAGATGAGGTAAAGGTGCTCCCTGTGGGTGAGAGTCCCGAGGAGGTGGGTGAGCTCCCTGTTGTTGAGAGTCCCGTGGAGGTGGGCATGTTTCTACACCTTGAGAGAGAGAGTTCGTCGATGTCCATGGGTGTTTGCCATATTTTAAGTTAACTTCTTGTCCTTCTTCCCACAAACGGCTTCAATTGTTGCCAAAATATAACAATATATTTTTAATCATGGGAATACAATTTGGGTGTGGTTGATCACAAGAGCCTTGAGAGTGTAGAGTCTTAGGAGTCTTGTGGGTCATGAGAGTCTTGAGAGTCTTATCACCAAGTGTCTTGAGAGCTGAGAGTTCGTCACCAATAATCTTGAGAGTTGAGAGTCTCATCACCAATTATCCTGAGAGTAGAGGGTCTCGTCACCAAGTGTCCTAAGAGTCTTGGGTATATTGAGTGACGGGAGACTCTCGTGATCTTTTAAACGAGAGACCTGATGAGCGGGAGACTTCTTTGGATCTGATGGGAGGCTTTCTAATGACCGAGTGACCCTTGATGATCGAGAGAGTCCTAATGATTGAGAGGCCTGTAAGACAAATGAACGGTTAAGGGCACAAGTGGGTGTCCTCGGGTAAACCCTCCGATGCTTAAGTCAGTTCTCCAGAGCGTGAGCGTAAGAATGTACTTAGAGTGCCAAGGAGAGCATACTTGAGATCGGAGGCAAGGCCTTCTATTTATAGAGAAGGGAGAAGGGGGACATGTGGTGGCTATCCCAAGTATCTCATGGTCCATCTCGAAAGTCTCGTAGCCTAACCTGAGTGGAAGATAGCCACTCGGTTTGATGACCAAGTGGCCTTGCACTTGGGTCCTTGGCTCTTTGATAGAGTAGAAGGAAAATGAGGTTTAGCCCCCCCCCCCCCCCTCACCCACTCGGTCACATGATAAATGGGTCATGCCTATTTGGGGAGAAGGGGCCTCCACCCACTCGATTATATGACCGAGTGGGTAAGCCTCCTTTAGGGGGAAGGCCCCCCTACCCATTCTATCATATGACCGAGTGGGTCTTCACCTGCTCGATCTGGAGCAGCTCTTTCGCCTTTTTGCCTTGGTTCAAACCCATATGTAACGCCCCACTTTCTCGGGCGCGTTAATTCTTGGGACAATTCTGGGACGATAAATTTTTTCCTTTCAAACTCATACTAAATCCAATCATTCCTCGCATCCATCCCAAAATTTCCCTACATTAATTTATTCTCAAAAGAGAGAACCATCTTATACATCTATTGCGGAAGCTAGAATCAAACCTGACATCGTACTTTAATATTAAATCATAAATCAATTCTTTACATCATTGTTTCTCAACTTAATCCTCAATACAGGACTATTCATCAATGGAACATAATTTCCTCAACATGACTTAAAACATGACATACGTCTCAACTAACATCAACACATAACATGCGTTCTTACTAACATAAACCCTAAATGGGGTTATACATCGTCATCATTAGCCATAAGGTTATACATCATCGTTCATCAAACATCAATCATAACTCACATCTTACATCATGGACTTTCAAAACGTTCAGATTTCAAAGTAGCAGGACTTAAACACATGGGCTACATCACATACATTCATCTCATCATTCATTCATCGTGCACTTAGCTAAGTGCCATTTCATGCCTCATTCATCCTCGTACCTACTACAATCTCCATCTGGAACGTTTTAATATTCCAAGGGCAAAGCCCAATTAGATGATGAATCATCTAAGTAAGCGGTACAAAATCATTTTTATGCATGAATACAATATGCAAAATGTCCTCGTAATTTTTGACTTGATTCAACCGCACCCAACTGCTATTCCCCATTTTTACAACCCATTTCCTGGGCCGATGTGTATGGGTGCACACTTGGTAGAGTAGCGACGCCAGTTCATAATCCCAAGCCCTTTATGCAATGCATGATCAATAATATCATCGTGAATGTATGCACATTTCAACATCAATACATGTAAATGCAATCTACATGACATAATCACATCGAGACATGACAACATAATGAAATCATTCACATAAAATCAGGTTTACGGTCGAACCCCTTTCGTACCAAGTATAAAACTAAATTCATTTTGATAAGTACTACTTACCTCATATGCATCTCATAACATCTCGATTCTCGTGCCAGGCTTCTAACGTACTCAATTCGGATCCTCAACATACCCTTGGCTTAGCCTCTCGGGCTTCCTCGGTATGCGTGTCTTAACCTCGAAACACCTGATCGACCTCGATTGTCGCGTAAATCCTTGATTCTCGCACACCGCCTCAATTCCCACGCACTACCTCGCTTCCTGCGCATTAACCTCAATTTTCATGCGACATCTCACTTTTCGTGCATCGTCTCGATTTTCGTGCACAACCTTGATCCCCGAGTCTTGCCTCGATTCTCATGCCCGACCTTGATTCTCACACCCTACTTTGCTATTTGCACACCACATCAATTTTCGTGCAATATCTCGATTTTTATGCATTGCCTCGATTTTCGTGCACCATCTCGAAATGCATGCCCGAACTATTTTTTCTCGCCAAAATCTCCGAAATATCATAAATCTCCATTTCCTATTTTTCCATAATTTTTTGAGATTTTCTTTATTTATTTCCATTTTCTTTCCTTTTCTTTTCTTTCTTTTCCTTTCTTTCTTTTTCTTTTCTTTTCTTTTTTCTTTCTTTTCTTTCTCCTATTCATCATCTTCTTCACTGTTTCTCTACAACTCCCCTGTATCTTCTTCTTCTTCTTTCTTTCTTTTCTTTTTCCTTTCTTTTCTTTCTTCTTCTTCTTCTTTTCTTCTTCTTCTTCTTCACTACAACGCCTCAGCCCAACCAGCTCCTGCGCGAACCAGCTCCATGCGCCATGCCCAGCTGCTTCGGTCGCCACCTCGAACCAGCCTTGTGAGCTTGCTGCTCGTAGCTCTTGCGAGCAACCATCGAGCCCAACTCCGTGAGCTCGCTGCTCCTGCGAGCTTCCGCCGACCTTCATCGCGGCTGCAACAGTCGCCATCGCACAACAACTTAAAATTGCCCAAGCTGCTCGCTGCCATGGCCGCAAGCTGCGGCTATGGTTGCTTCCTGCTAGCAGCGGCCGTCCAGCTCTCTGTGATGCCCTACTCCCACTTACGGGTGTTACTCGCGAAGAATCAACTAACTATTCACACGCTAAGGTAGAAATGAAGAGACGAGCTACGTTTCAATGAGAAACGACCTAGGTGGGAACTAGGCTTTGCCCTCCCTTCGCTCCACTCAAGGATCTGGGAAAAATATAGAAAGACCTCGCAGGAATAAATTTCGAAACCTTGGTGAAGCGTCACCCCTCTATAGCTCTTAATGAAGAGCCAAGGATGACATTTCCCAGGATACGACAAAATGAGCTAACACACTTGTTTTATTTAAATTATGGCATAAGGCCTTAATTATAAGAAAATAATTTTCTTTGCCCCAACTATTAACCCATTTTTCTCACTTCCAAATCCTTTAGAAAATATTTGGGTTAATATTTCTTTGGAAAAAAATTTAATAAAATTTTCCTTATCAAATCTCCATTGATTTTCCTTTTATTTATTTCAAAAATACCTCAAATTCCCAATCCTTAGGAAGTAAATTTTTGAAATTCAAACATCAAGCTTCCTTATCATTTTTCCAAAATTCAAGGAAAATACTCCCTGATTTATTTTCTAAAATATAGGAATTTTTTCACAAATTCCTCAAAATTTACATTAATTTAATAATTAATTTGGAAGCTTAAATCCTCATTTATTTATTTTTTTTAAACATGCTTTTATTCCAGAAATTCCAAAATAGCATACATAAATTAAATAAACAATAAAAAAAAATTAAAACAGTAGTAGGGGGCAGGGGCAGCGGCAGCACCAGCCGCGCCCCAGCTTACAGGCCGCGCGCACGCATGTTGTGTGCCAGCCCCACCCCAGACATGCCCCGGCCGCGCGCCTTGCCTCACCAGCCCGACCTCCACCCAAAAAAAATATTTATTTATTATTTTTTTCCTTTTTAACCAAAAATTTCAAGAACACTAAAATACCTCAAATACCTTCCAAAACATTAAAGTTTTCCTTCATCCATCCACATTTAGCATACATACATAAAAGCTAAATAAATACATCCATACACAAGATAAAACCATACACCATTACACACTTTTCTTTCTCCATTTCCTTCAACCTTCCAAAAATTTCTTTCCTTTAGAAGATTCTCCACTTACAAAGAGGTCAAAGGACCTTATGAGCCATTGCTCAGTAAGGGTGCTACGCATAAATAAATGTAAAAATGAGAAACACATGTATTGCAAAGTGCAATGCAATAAATGGGTAGTCTTCCATGCCCTCATAACCTCCATAGGTTAAGGCACTAACCAACCCCTCCCACATCACTAGTCCTCCATATGACCATAGGTACATGATTAGTGATCAATTTTGTAAAAATTTTATTATAATTTCACCCTTATTTTGATCTTAAAATAGTTTAAATTGAATATTATTATGCATTTTGTGATTTTGTGCATGTTTAAAATATTAATATAAAAATATATATAAAATATATAAAATATAAAAAAAATAAATATAATATATATAATAATATAATAATATAAAAAATATGGAAAGCCCAGGCCCAAGCCCAACACAAGTAAGGCCCAAGCCCAAGCCCAACACAAGGAAGGCCCAAGCCCAAGCCCAACACAAGGAAGGTTCAAGCCCAAGCCCAACACAAGCAAGGCCCAAGCCCAAAAATATGAAAAGCCCAAGACTCACAAATTGATGACATCATCGCTTACATCATGGGTTGGAGTGACATCATCGCTTACATCATGGGTTGGAGTGACATCATCGCTTACATCATGAGTTGGAATTACATCATCGCTTACATCATTAATTAGATATTTTGTATTATTAAATTATATAATTGAATAGTTTCCATTACATTTTCTAGCCTATAAATAGAGCACTTAGGGTGCATTTGTAAGGATTGGATTTTCTTATAATGAAAGTATAATTGTGATCTTTAGATTTCTCTCTTAAATTTTCAACTTTAGTTTCTATATAGTTTTGTTCTTAGAATTTTTCTCTTAAATCTTTAACCTTTGTTTCCATATAGTTGTATTATGTTATTCAATTATTGTCTTTCAATTATATACCGCCTATATGGTCGGTTCAAAATAGTCTTTCAATTATTGTCTTTCAATTACATACCGCCTATATGGTCGGTTCAAAATAGTCTTTCAATTATTGTCTTTCAATTACATACCGCCTATATGGTCGGTTCAAAATAGTCTTTCAATTATAGTCTTTTCATTATATACCGCCTATATGGTCGGTTAAAAAATAGTCTTTTAAATACTGTCTTTTAATTCCCGTTATTTAAATTCTTGCCAATTTATTTTAAAATGAAGATGAGTAGCTAAATCCATTCTTGGGTTAAGGCAAGGACAGTGTCCAACGCCAATGATTCCCAAAGAAAGCTGCGCTTAAAATATGTAATATTAATCTGATTCAATTTGAGCAGTGTGCGTATAGTGTATCTTTAAGTTTGGATTGAAGCATAAGCCTAACTTAGAATTTTCATGCCACGTATGGAGATTACTAGATCTGGAAACGTTTTCATACCCAAGCCTAAATGATTAATCTATATTTATAAATTTTGTCTATGGAATATAGTTCAATTTATGGTAATTGCTTAACTTAGAATTTCCATGCCATGTATGGATATTGCTTAAACAAGAATTACCATTATCTTGAACTAAATTTACTAACAGAGCTGTAAAACTTAATTCAGATGAATATTGCTGATCTTTTCTATCAAATTGGGAATTAATTGGTTTTGACACTGAAATTGCCTTGACCCAAGCTACTTAAATTCAGTATTAGTTTAGCTTTAATTATTGTCTTTAGATCATCTTAATTACCTCTTAAAATCAAATATTTTGTGATCTTCATTTTCATCAATAAATAATCTCCCTGTGAATCGACTCAGACTCACCGAAATATAAATTTAAAATTGTACTACACGCACACTCGCACACTGGCGAGTATAATCGCCCTACACCTGCTTTAATAAGAGGATTGACGTCGGATGAATTTGGTTGTAGTTTTGATAAATAAATGTGCAGGGTAGTGTAGCAGTCAGTACACTAGAACACTGATTGATGCTAAAAAAATGCAAAATTTTGTTATATTTTTATTACCTCTTAATCCATTTGATCGACTTAAAATCTCCAGAATTGCTTATTGCAGCCCAAAAGAAGGAAAAGAGATGAAAGAATGATTTAACTCTCCAAAGGCATGATTGAAAGAGGAAGAAAAAGCCAAGAAATGAAGGTGTTCTGATAAAAGTCAAAGCCATTCGAATGAGTCTTCAGAAGATATTCAATTATGGAGCAAATCAGAAGGAAGCTGCTGAATCATTCGAATAGATTATTCGAACATTCGAATATGAAAAATATTGGGTATGTATTCGGATAAGCTTGGCCTAATTCGAATAAGAAGTAACAAAAATCAAGGACTCCACGTAAAATTGTGCATATTAGAATGAAAGCCAAGTCATTCGAATGAGCCGAGAATGAGAAGAAATTTGGATAAACACATCGTATGAAAGCAATGAAGATATATCCGAATGAAGACCAAGTCATTCGAATGTAACTGAAGAAGAAAGAAAATCTATTTGAATGAAGGCTGAGTAATTCGAATAAGAAGCAACTCAAGGAACTCCAGATTCGAATACTTCCCAAGTCATCCGAATGCTATGAAGTAGTCAAGAGGAAAATTAGAAATTCATTCGAATGAAAGTACTGTTGCATTTGAATGACTGAGAAAATCGCCGTGTAAGGAACAATAAAGTATGAAATTCATTCGAATGGGATTAAAACTCATTCGAATGACCCGAGCAGCCAAAAGAAACTCGGCACACATTCGAATATCTCTGCTAGCATATTCGAATGAGCATACGAACAAAAATCTGACATGCGCAAATAAACACGGTGGCTCTAAGGTAAACTCAACCAACTTTTTGAACAACTTTTTATCAAGTGGTCCCCACTTCCATGCACCGTAAGCTTAAAAAGGAACCAACATTCTTTGGAATCAGAGGTCGGAAAGAACAAAGGATACTCAGAAAAAGCACAAAAAGACGAAGATCATTGGAAAGTAGAGAGTCTTTTCATTCTGTCTGTTTCTTTCGCTTTAGTTCTTGTTTGTATTTTTAAAACGAATAGCACTTCAGTTATTCTTGTTGTTCTTGCTAGTTTTGAGCTTTTGTATTACAAGTCCATTTTAATTTATGTTTCAAGTTGTAGTTCATTTCAGTAATCAATACAGCAGTAGTTTATCCAATTCTTATCGTTTGATCCAATTTATTTTCTTTGTGAATTTCATATTCATCCGTTGAGATTAGTTTTAGCCGCGCACTTCCTATGAAGATGTGTGGCTAATTCGATTCTTTGTGAATTTCGAATTCGAGGAAGTGTGCAGCACTTGCATGGACCACACAGTAAATGAGGATGTTATAAGGTTAAAACTTTTTCCATTCTCACTGAAAGATAAGGCAAAAATGTGGTTAGGCGCTCTCCCACCTAGATCTATAGGAACTTGGAGAGAGATGCAAGCAACTTTTTTAAAAAAATATTTTCCTACCAACAGAACCACTACTCTTCAAAGACAAATCATGAACTTTGCCTGTAAATAAAGTGAAAATTTTGCCCAAGCGTGGGAGAGATTCAAAGATCTTCTCCACACTTGTCTGCACCATGCCTTTGAGCAATGGCGAGTAGGCAGTTTCTTTCATGACTCACTCACGCCTCAATTAAAAATGTTAGTTTCTACAATGTGCAATGGAGAATTCTATGAGAACTCCAGAAGAAGCTTTTCACTTCTTTGACACATTGGCTGAAAATACAAGAAATTGGGAAGTTGACCCAACATCTTCATTTGATCTAAGGGAAAATCCACAACCAAGAGATAGACACCAGTTGAGTGAGAATGATGATCTAAATGCAAGACTAACTGCCTTAACAAAAAAAGTTGAAAACATGGAACCCAAAAAGGTACAATCTGTTAAACAAATGGAAGTGAAATGTGCTGTGTGTGAAGCAATAGATCATTTGACTGAGGAATACCCTACTCTACCTGCTTTCAAGGAGGTATTGTATGGGCAGACTAATAACAATAATTCACACAATTTTGAGGGAAGACAGAATCAAAATCAAAGTGGAACCTATTACGGGAACAATCAAAACTACAATTCATACCATCCCAATAATAGGAATCACCCCAATTTTTCATGAAGACATGATTCTAGAAATCATTCTCAAAACTCCTTCCCTACACATCAACAATCCTTCCAACAAAATCAAGGTTCTTCATCCAATACTTACCAACCTCCTCACAGGAGATCTTTGGAAGATACCTTGCATCAGTTCATTCAAAATCAAATAGGCATCAACAATCAGGTTGCCCAGCTTACAAAGAATCAAGAGCAAACAAATAGAGCCGTGGAGGATATGAGAAGCCAGATAACAAAGTTGACCCAAACACTAAGTGTGAGAGAACCTGGAAGATTCCCTTCTCAAACCAACCCTAACCCAATTAGGCAAACAAATTAGGTGGAATCTTCTAGTAGTGAAAGTAAAGCACATGAACAAGTCCAATCTGTGACTATCCTAAGAAGTGGAAAGGTAATTGAAAAACCAGATGATCTTAGGATAAGCCAAACTATTGATGAGGAAGAGAAAGCAGAAGGACAGGAGCCAACCTTTGAAAAAATTGAAAACTATGAAAAAGAAAAAAACAAGCAAAAACAAAAAGAAGATGGAAAAGGTAAGAACATTGAAAGAGAAAGTCAATATCATCCTAAACCTCCTTTTCCTCAAAGACTGAGTGTTACAAAAAAGGAACAACAAAATACTGATATATATATATGAGGTGTTTAAACAAGTAAGGATCAATATTCCACTCTTGGATGCAATCAAACAAACACCCTCATATGCGAAATTCCTAAAAGATCTTTGCATTGTAAAGAGAAAAGTGAATGTGCATGGAAAAGCATTTCTGACTGAGCAAGTGAGTTCCATTTTGCAATTTAAGACTCCTCCCAAATACAAGGACCCAGGCTGTCCGACCATCTCATGCATAATAGGAAGCCAGAAGGTTGATTAGGCACTCTTAGATTTATGAGCAAGTGTCAACCTATTGCCTTATAGTGTCTATCAACAGTTGGGTTTGGGAGAACTTAAGCCTACCAGAGTCACTCTGCAACTGGCAGACATATCAGTCAAAGTTCCTAGGGGTATTGTGGAAGATGTCTTAGTTCAGGTGGATAAATTCTACTTCCCAATAGACTTCATAGTTCTAGACACTCAACCCCATCATGGTCCACAACCACCTGTTCCTGTCATCTTGGGGAGACCATTCCTAGCAACTTCCAATGCAATCATTAATTATAGGAATGGAGTTTTGAAACCGTCGTTTGGAAACATGACTTTGGAGATGAATATTTTCAAAATTTCGAAACAACAGAACATTGAAAGTGAGATAGAAGAGGTAGATTTGATTCAAACTCTGTCTGAAGAGTATTTTGAGAAAGAATTTGTCGCTCAAACTATGAAAGGAGATAATCACTTGGAGGATAGCAGAAAGGAAAGTGAGATGCCTATAACTCAATGGATTCCTAAGCTAGAGCCTGTAAAACCTTTGCATAAACCATCAACCTCTGTGAGTCATCCACCCATTCCTGAAAAGAAGCCAGCCGAATGAGTTGAAGTATGCTTTTCTAGGAGAAGGAGAGACATACCCAGTAGTCATTTCTTCCAGCCTAAGTACCCAACAAGAAGTGCAATTGATAGAAGTACTGAGAGCACACAATAAGGCTTTAGGATGGACCATATCAGACTTGCATGGAATTAGCCCTCTAATTTGCACCCATAGGATCTTCTTAGAAGAAAATTCAAAACCAGTGAGGCAAATGCAGAGAAGGTTAAATCCCAATATGAAAGAAGTGGTTTGGAAAGAAGTGCTTAAATTACTGGATGCATGTATTATTTATCCAATATCTGATTCAAAATGGGTTAGTCCAACTCAGGTCGTTCCTAAACGATCTGGAGTTACTGTGGTGAAAAATGAGAAGAATGAGTTAGTCCCGATCCGCCTCCAAACAGGTTAGCGTGTGTGCATAGACTATAGAAAACTCAACTCCATGACTAGGAAGGACCATTTTCCTCTCCCGTTTCTAGATCAAACACTTGAAAGGATAGTAGGTCAAGCATTCTACTATTTTTTGGATGGATATTCAGGATATAATCAGATTGATGTAGCATTGGAAGATTAAGAGAAAACAACCTTCACGTGCCTTTTTGGGACATTTGCATATAAACGTATGCCATTTGGGTTGTGTAATGCTCTTGCCACCTTTCAAAGGTGTATAATGAGTATCTTTAGTGAAATGGCTGAACATATTATGGAGGTGTTTATGGATGACTTCTCTGTCTATGGAAGTAGTTTTGATTCGTTGTGAGGAGACTCATCTTGTGCTCAATTGGGAAAAATGCCACTTCATGGTTAACCAAGGCATTGTCTTAGGACACATAGTCTTATCTAGGGGTCTAGAAGTAGAAAAAGCCAAAGTTGGGGGGTGTGATTGATGCTAAAAAAATGCAAAAATTTGTTATATTTTTATTACCTCCTAATCCATTTGATTGACTTAAAATCTTCAGAATTGCTTGTTGCAGCCCAAAAGAAGGAAAAGAGATGAAAGAATGATTTAACTCTCCAAAGGCATGATTGAAAGAGGAAGAAAAAGCCAAGAAATGAAGGTGTTCTGATAAAAGTCAAAGCCATTCAAATGAGTCTTCAAAAGATATTCAAATATGGAGCAAATCAGAAGGAAGTTGCTGAATCATTCGAATAGATCATTCGAACATTCGAATATGCAAAAATCAAGGACTCCAGGTAAAATTGTGCATATTCGAATGAAAGCCAAGTCATTCGAATGAGCTGAGAATGAGAAGAAATTTGGATAACCACATCGTATGGAAGCAATGAAGATATATCCGAACGAAGACCAAGTCATTCGATTGTAACTGAAGAAGAAAGAAAATCTATTCGAATGAAGGCTGAGTAATTCGAATAAGAAGCAACTCAAGGAACTCCAGATTCGAATACTTCCCAAGTCATCTGAATGCTATGAAGAAGTCAAGAGGAAAATTAGAAATTCATTCGAATGAAAGTACTGTTGCATTCGAATGACTGGGAAAATCACCGTGTAAGGAACAGTAAAGTGTAAAATTCATTCGAATGGGATTAAAACTCATTCGAATGACTCGAGCAGCCAAAAGAAACTCAGCACGCATTCAAATATCTCTGCTAGCATATTCGAATGAGCATACGAACAAAAATCTGACATGGGCAAATAAACACGGTGGCTCTGAGGTAAATTTAACCAATTTTTTGAACAACTTTTCATCAAGTGGTCCTCACTTCCATGCGCCATAAGCTTAAAAAGGAACCAACATTCTTTGGAATCAGAGGTTGGAGAGAATAGAGGATACTCAGAAAAAACACAAAAAGACAAAGATCATTAGAAAGTAAAGAGTCTTTTCATTCTGTCTGTTTCTTGCGCTTTAGTTCTTGTCTGTATTTTTAAAACGAATAGCACTTCAGTTATTCTTGTTGTTCTTGCTAGTTCTGAGCTTTTGTATTACAAGTCCATTTTAATTTATGTTTCAAGTTGTAGTTCATTTCAATAATCAATACAACAGTAGTTTATCCAATTCTTATCGTTTGAACCAATTTATTTTCTTTGTGAATTTTGTATTCATCCGTTGAGATTAGTTTTAGTCGTGCACTTCCTATGAAGATGTGTGGCTAATTTGATTCTTGGTTTAAGGCAAAGACGATGCCCAAAGCCACTAATGAATCAATATAGCAGAACTCCATATGTTAAAGTAACTAAAGCAAAAGTAGTTTGGGAAATGTTATTAACGAAAACCTCAGGCTTGGATTAGTTCGTACGCCTAACTTAGAGTTCCCATGCCATGTAAGGGGATTGCTTGACCTGGAAATGTTCTCATACCCAAGCCCCAAGCAATTATTTTGTCAAAACGTTATTTATACACTGATTTATGATAGCTGCTTAACACAGAGTCTCCATGCCATGTATGGAGGTTGCTTGAACAAAGAGTTATCATCATCTCAGTAGTACATTTAATGGTTGAAAACCCAAGCTATTTGAGCTGCTAGTTACATCACAAAAAACTATATGGTAAATCAGTTGGGTTTGGCACCAGATCTGTCTTAACCCAAGACCTCTCCATATCCTGATTACAGTCATATCACATTTAGTTTAATCTCATTTTATTATTTTGTTAATCAAAAGAACTGGTGTGGTTATCTCCTTCCATGAGTAATCTCCCTGTGTGTCGACCCGGTCTTGCCCGAAAAAATTTCATATAAATTTTCTACTACAATCACACTCGTGCACTAGCGAGTCTAAACACCTCATCCTTTCTGTGAACATAAATAGTTGTTAAATTAGCTGAGTTAGTGAAAGAAAAATATAAAAAGTGATAAATGTAGGGTGAGCGATGCAGCAAACACAAATCATACAAATGTGACCATTACAAGCAACTCATACAAACACTTATTAATGCAAGCAAACCCCACCATTTGGGGTCATCCCTTACCTCTATTTCCTTGAAACTTCAAGTCCTCACTTGCCAAGACTCCCTTTGGTTCAAGCCACCTTAGAAGGAAAAGAAACATAACCTTAGCTCATAAACAAAATAAAGACTACTACATGAGAGGGAAAGAAGGCTAAAGCTTACCTCTTGCTTTCCTTTCTTCTTCCTTCTCTTAATCTTCTTCTTCCTTTCTTTCTCTTCACATGTGGGAAAACTTTGAACTAGAATCTCATCTCCCTATTTATAGAGATTTCCTACTCAATCCATGCCAAAACTCAAGATTCCATCTTAGCCCTTGGTTTTTCTTTGATTTAAGAGACTCAATCTCAACCCTCAAATACAAGCATAATCCTTGTGCTTTTGATAAAATCAATCCTAGCCTTTGATTTTTAAAGGAACCAATCTCTACTCTCTAGAAAAACACAATCCAAGAGACCTAGGATTTTTCAATCTCATCCCTTGATTTCCCTTGGAGGTTAAATCCTCACCTTCCATTATATTTCTTCTTGAAATTATCCTACCTATGTGGCAATCCATGCCATTGGTAGGCTTAAATCCCAACCATTGGATTCCATTAATTCACAAGATTTATTTTCCACCATTAGATCAAGGCTCTTATTCCCACAATTACCCAATTTCTCAAAATTAATAAATATTGACTAATTTCAAGATTGACTATTTTCTAACATTTCTCCTTTAATTTAAATCCCCTAGATTTTCAAGCATTTAATGGAGACTAATATCTATTTCTTTTTTATTTAATTTAAATCACTCTTGAAAGACATAATCCCTTTTAATTTGCATTTACTTTAATCCACTATTTTCCCACCTAAATGCATGACTAATTTTCTATTTAATAAAGAATTTCTTTAATTCACACCATGATGACTCTCATTTAATGCTTGATAGACTATTTTCTTTTTTTTTTTGAATTTATTATAATCTCACTCTTGCTTCACAAGATCATGCCAAGTGTCCCACTTACACTTAATCCAACTAATTTCTTATTCCCATATTTTAATTAAATCCCTTTCATGAGATCTTGCCAAGT
The DNA here is from genome assembly GCF_014633365.1 of Diospyros lotus. Taxonomy (NCBI): domain Eukaryota; kingdom Viridiplantae; phylum Streptophyta; class Magnoliopsida; order Ericales; family Ebenaceae; genus Diospyros; species Diospyros lotus. Next base: position 25,595,323 of record NC_068350.1, read on the forward strand.
GTCACCAATCTACCCTACTTGGCTTCCATTTTAATTCCACATTTTCCATTCATTTTTCCATGCATTTAAACAAGAATTAATTTCTCCCAAAATCCCATTCTCCAATACATAAATATTTTCTCCACAAGAATAATTTACCTTTTATGGGACGGGACTCCAAATTACCGTTTTGCCCTTCTTAAGGCATCCTATATATATGTGCCTTCTCTTTGATTCAAGGGCAATTATGGAAATTTCTATATACCATTATTCTCTTAATTGACAATTTTATCATGACTCATCAAGAGAATTACACTCTCTCCCTCGAGCTCTCGGCTACTCTCTGCTCTCATCTCCCTTCTCTGCTCTCTTGCATGCTCTCTCATCCCACTCTCTATTTCTCTCTTCTCTCGGCCCACTTGTGGTTATGGCTGAAATCGGCCATTACTCTCCCCCTCATCTCCTTCTGCTTCCACCTATTTATAGAGACCCCTGCCTTGGCCACCACTCATCCTCTTGACAGCCTTCTCAATTCCAAATGCTACCTCCCATGCCTCACAGACAGCCATCTTGAAGCCTCCCTACTTCCCACGTGAGTATGCATATACATACATATATAATATATATGTCACATTAAATCCCCATAATTCCACCTATTTACACATTTAAACCCCACCACTTCTCTTTAATTGCACTTCGACCCTTTAACGACCAATCAATTTGCATTATGATGCTTTAATAAAAAATTAATAACTTTGAATATACCCGATAAAATCGATTTCGCCCCTAGGTCCTTACTAGGCCCTTGATTCATCCCACAACTACTAAAGGGTTGATCGTTACGAAAAACTGGAGCCCCCCTCGGGTTTTGTTGACTTCTTGGAAGACTCCTATGACAATTCGGTATTTTAGCCTCAATCACAGTTGTATTTTAGCTGTACTGAAAACCGTCTCAATTGCGATTTCTTTTAATTCCATAAATCCTATCTCGGAATACTCATCAAGATTATACCATTTTCCATAGCCAATTACATTTCGGGTCATTCCCTCCAATCGATTCGGTGATTTATTTTGCTATCAAACCCATTTTTCAGTATTCAAACCTTGCTTAAATGACGTGGCAACCTTACGTCGAAATGGGGTTTTACACCATATATGCTCCAATGTTTGGATCTACTCCTTAACCAGATACGGATGTGATTTTCAGGGCATATCACTTTCATTATACAATGTTCAAAGAAGTCAATTTTTTTATCCATTCCAATTCACCCCCCTCTTGGGATATAAATTGCCATTAATCAAGTTAACAGATAATGCATGGCAATTCAAACAGATAATGCACAAAATAAGTACCATATTAAAGGAATTTGTTTCTACCCATCATACGAACACCATAGAGGTAAATCAACAATTACATTTTACACATCCAAAATGTTATAGGTCACTAGGTACAAAAATCCTAGAGACTACATATGTGCTCACCCTACTTCTAATCATTTTCTTCTGCTCTATCTTTTGCCTGTTCCTTTGCAGCTTTCTCCTTCCTTTTTCTCCTAGATCCTTGTTCTTCTTCTACTTGATCTTCTTGACGTCTTGTTCCTTTGTCTTGTTCAGTTCCTTGTTCTTCTTCTACTCAATCTTCTTCTTCTTCTTCTTCTGTAACCATCTTAGTGGACCTTTGGGTTGTGGATTTGAATATTCTAAGTCCATATAAAGCTGATTGAATCTCAACCAACCTTTGTTCTACCCTGTCTACGCGTTTTATCAAGGCTTTTTGATTAGAGAGTATGGTGTTGATTGATTGGATCATGAAGTCAAGTAGGGACATACCAGGAGCCAAATTAGATATAGAAGGATTTTGAGGACAAGAAGTACAGACTTGAGCTAGAGAAGCAGGATGAGAAGGACCAACTTCTGGTCTTGAAGGATTATTTTCTCTAAATTGTGCTAGATGTTCTTTCTTAATGGGCATTTTCCACATTTCATCTTCAAAAAAGATTCCCATTCTTTTCAAGGTTGGGATAAAATAAGTATCATAATAAAAGTGAGGAATAGTCCAACCAAGCAGGGGACCATGAGTGTTTTGAAGGATAAATGTGATTAGCATTCCAAAAAGAATGGGAATCTTTTTAGTCTTAAGATAATAGAGCATTTGCATAACATACTTGAGTATTAACTTAAAAAAGTCAATTGGACCAATTCATATACTCAATTGTTTTTAAAGCATGTTGAGCAATACTCGATTGATAAAATTAGAAAAAGTATATATACTTAGTCAATTTTTATAAAGATTTTTTCACTAGCTTTATAGAATATGATCGTAAGTGGATGAATCATAACAAGTAATATAATGATGAGTAGAGTGTCAAACCCATGAGGATTAGCTATTGATTCCTACTTTAACCACGCTTAACTTCAACAAGCCACACACAATTATAATGCTATTAATAGTCGATTTTATAATAACTAGCTAAATCACAAACTACGGATGCATAAAAGCAATTCTTTTGATTTCGAAACTCAACACTCTAAGGCACTAGGGTCCATGAATTCACCATCGTTCTTTATATGACTTAATCCTTCATCACTCGAGTTTGCTATTTCTTGACTTGAGTTGAAAATCAATGATCCTATGTTAAACAAAAGCTTTTGTCAATGGTCATTCAATTTTTTGCTTATATATGAGATTAGTTATCTCTAATCAACCTACGAATGTATGAGCATGCATTCACTCTCATTGATAATCTCAAAATGATTTTAAAGATGGACGCCAACATTTGGTGTATCATGCAAGGGTTTTACCTATTTTCAAAAACATTTTCCGAAAACACATACATAAGTAGTGGAAACAAACACTAAATCACCTTGTAAGACTCATTTCCATAACAAACCATTCCATAAGGGATTCAAGGTATACCTCTTGGATGGTTTGGAAAACCAATGTAGAGTCTAATAACCTCTTAGGCAGCAACCATTGCTCCTCCAATCTCCTCTCGAATAGAACTTCGATTAGACCAAATTGACTACCAAATGCACGAGGGGCCTAGTTAGTTTATGCTTCAATAAGTGAATGAACTCCTCAACTCACTCTATGCACTAGCTAGAGAGAGTGAGGTAGATTAGACTAAAAATGGGGTTCAAATGGTTGGTCTCTCAAAACTCACCAGTCTTACTGTTAAAGTAGTATTGGTACTCTAGCAATGGAGTGACCAATGGAGCAAAGGGAAGAGAGCAATGGAGAAGGGTCAAGGGTTAGAGAGGGTATTGCAACAATTGAAAAAATGGGTTCTCTTTATTCAGTCTCTTCTCCTTTTGCCTTTTATATGGAAGCCCATAAACCCTAGATGTCCAAATCAGACTAATCAGCTGAAAGAGAGAGAGAGAGAGAGGTGAGACCAAGGGGAAACAAGAAGGATGCACGTTGTCGCCCCTCTCACCCTCTAGAGCCACGTGCCCTAAAAATCGTTGTAGAAATGATAAATTGATTGTGCAATTAGCGATAATCTACAACAGAAATGGTCGATAGTTTCTAAGGAACTGTCAACCGATTGGCACAATCAACACGAACGGTCAACAAGCTCTAAGGAACTGTCAACCATTTATATCCAACTTTCCAAAAATTGCATTTAGGCCTGCCATTAACTCTTAATGACCCTATCATCATCTCATGATGAAACCATGGCCCCTGTCAACTCTTAATGGCATGCCTATTCACTCTTGACAATTTCTCCTTATTAATTTGATCATTGAACCAGATTCGTTAATTCTTAACGGTGATATCATTAACTCTTAATGATGATTTCAGCTATAATTGCTTAGTCAACCACCACACCCAGATATGTGTATGACCTTCTAGGTTCACTACTAAGTAGTAATTGTGACACATCAACTCTTTGATGTCGACCAAATATTTTTATCTATAATGATGATCTCCCCATCTCCTTGATGTATCTCGAAAGATCCTGAGTGACAACTAGCATTATGTCAGGGCAATCTTGCTAGAAATGAAGTCTTACTTTAGAATAGAACCTATTTGGGTTCTCGATTCCCGTGTACTATAACCCCTCAATCTAATAACATCTCAATTGAGTGAGAGTCAAGAAGACATAATCATACTATGATGAGGAACACCAATATAAGGTGTACCAATGCAAGGATTTAGCGTTTTCAAAAATATTTTTCAAAAACATATAAGAAGGCCGTGGAAACATATACCAAAATCACCTTGCAAGACTCGTTTTTAATGTTCATATGCAAACCAAAGCTAAACCATGACATAGGGGGTTTAGAAAATATACCTTTGAACATTTGAAGGCCGATGTAGAGGCTGAATTGCTCACTAGACAGCAACACCTTGCTCCCAAATAGCTCCCAAACATATTTTGGTTAGACCAAACCAACTCCCAAAAACATGGGAGGCTTAGTTAGTCCATGCTCTGGTAAATGGTCGAATCCCTCAACTCACTCTATGTGCTAGACAGAGAGAGTGGGGGAGATTAGGTTAAAAATGGTTTCAGAGGAAAGTCTCCAAACCAATATAGACTATCTATATGGTTGGGTTGCTACAATAGCAATGGAGAAATCAAATAGGAGCAATGGAGATAGGGGACAAGGGCTCTGGACTATCTTGGGCTGAAGAAAAACTTAGGCCGAGAGAGAATTGCACACCACACAACTTTCCTTATTCTTCATCCTTATATATCACATATAGACATTCCCAAAATGGAAACCCTAGCCCATTTTCATAAACAGACAAATCGTCCATAGGAGAGAGAAAGAAGACCAAGGGGCGACAAGAAGGACACACACCTTCGAGCCTCTCGTCCTCCAATTGTCCTTCCACGCCATGTGTCCCTCCATTCTGTTGCAAATATGACAAATGATCGAAGGATTCGCGACCCTCTACAACAAAAACAGTCAACAACTCCAAATGAACTGTCGACTGGTTTGGTCGACAGAATCAATCAACAGTTCCAAACGAATTGTCGACCACTGAACTTGAATCGGTCGATAGCCTTCAAAAGTTGTCGACCATTTTTTCTTATATTCAACCAAGTTTAAATTGCATCTAGACTCGCCATTAACACTTAATGACCCTTTCACCATCCCATGATGAAATCGTGGCCCCGTTAACTCTTAATGGCATGCCTGTCAACCCTTGACATATGCTTCTCATTAATTTGATCATTAAACTTGATTCAGTACCTCTTAATAGTAAACGTCAGTAGTTGTTAATGGCAATTTTAGCCTCAATCACTTAATTAACCATCATGTCTGAATAAGCGTGTGACCTTCTAGGTTCACTATTAGGTAGAAATTAGGACACTCCAAACTCTTTGACGTCAATGAAACATTTTGGCCTACAATGAGGATCTCTCTGTGTCCTCGAAGTACTCTGAAAGACCCTGAGTGACAACTAGAATTATGTCAGGGCGATCCTAGAAGTAATAAAGTGTTACTTCAGTATAGAACCTATTTGGGCTTTCAACTCTTGTGTACTATAATCCCTCCATCAGTTATCATACCGATCGAGTGAGAGTCATGGAATGATCAAACTCATTAACTCGAAGACTAAGCCAAAATCAATGTGGTGAGATTAAGACGACAGATTGGAACTCTTTTTGACATTAAAATACTTTCCAATTAAGTGTACCCTGGCCAGGGATTTCTACAATCAAGACCATCACTGATTGCATAGGATGTTCACCTCACACTGGAAGTCGATGGATCCCATTAGCAATCACCTATCTCCATATGCCATTGCACAAGGACCACAATGTGCATCTCCCACCCAATAACTAGATGATTCTTAGGAACGAAAAATCCCTAGCACCGATATACAAGACAATTGTGTTGCCTCTGGTCTAAGGACCAGTAACACAATCGAAGCCTTTCATAGACCATAGATGCTCTCAGCCATGTGATCTATCATATGCATCACATTCAGTATACTATATCCATCTCATGGATTATGGTATGTGACTCACCATCCTTTATCATTAGCATCTCATACTAATCAAAAGTAGTATCCCATGTGACATTCCGTAATTGACTAGTTATAGTTGTAACACCCAGAAAGTTTGGCTTATTTCGGGAATAGTTAATTTGAGAAAAATACGAGTTTCATGGAAGATTAACATCTAAATAGCCCAAAAAATTACCCACATCGACTGCAAGGTATGCCCTAGGACTTAGATACCTACAAAAAAGGGTAAGGAGTTGATGAACATCTCGAGGAATGATTTTTAGCATTGAAAGAAATCGGATTAGAGACAATTTTTGGTTACAGTTTAGGTTTAGGCTGAAAAATTGAATTATCATAAGGGACTTCCAAGAGGTTAACGAAACCTTTATAGGAGTCAAATCATACATAAGGAACAACCCCTAAGTGGTTTTGGGAAGAAATGAAAGGGATTTATGGTCAAAACGTACGTTCGGGCCAAAGTGTAATTTTTGAAATTTCTTGAGAGAGGTCGAAAAGATGTTTTTCGGAATTTTTAGGGGACAAATGAAAATTTTAGAACTTATGGTTCATTATGGAATTTTTAGAAACTTAAGGGGTTGCTTAGAAGGGTGTCAAATGCAATTTCAAAAGTTAAGAGGGGTTGTTGTGTAATTTTTCAAACTTAGGCATAGCCATGGCCGGTTAAGCCATCGGCCACACCTCCCATCGCCAATTTCAATCATGGGAGACTTGAGGAAGTGGCCTGAGAGGCCTCAGGGCCAGGCCTAGCCCACCATGGCAGGTTCTTGGCTGAGAATCAGCCACGTCAATGGCCGATTGAGTGGAAATTTTTGGCCATTTCCTGGTAAAAAAATCAAGGATGTTGGAAGCCAAATTTCAAGGCTTAAACAAGGGAAATAGGTCTACCTCAAGCAAGAAAAATCATTATAGACATTAGATTAGACAACTATGAGCGTTTGGAGGCTCAATTTTTGCTATAAATAGAGGTTGAAGAGGCCGAGGGTTTTTAGAGATTCAAGCTCAAATTGCTTTTATTTTTGGTTGAATCAAGGGCTAAAGATAAGAGGCTTTTTTTCTTCAATTGGCGAGGATCATTTCTGAAAAATTTGGAGGGTTTTCGTGTAGTTTTGGTGAGGTTTTGAAGGGTCGCCGGAAAATGAGGCGGTAGCCTTGGCCGAAAGTTTAAACGACCGGTTGGGCCATCTCCAGTGCTTGTTTCAAGCATCCAAGCACACCATCATGATTAACTCAGAGTGTAGAGCAAACCATAAGCAAAAACCAGCATAGCCGATGTAACGCCCCACTTTTCAATTACACAATGAAGGAATAAGATATTCATTATATGCTAATAATGGCCTCGGGCGTTATTGGAAATCCTTTATCAACGGAAGCAAGGATCGAACTTGAGTAGCTAAATATCTAGGATTTCCATAATGTCACCTTAAGTCAAGTCCATAGAATAAACACACACACACGCATCCTCATAACAACTGTCATGTCCCTCACAAATTCCAAACAAACATCTCACACCCTTATAGAGTTACAGAAGCTTCATACATACATCCATACATTTAGTAATCTAAGTATCGTAACCGATATTTACAATACAATAGTTGTGCTACAACATCATATAAAACGTTTTAAGAAGGCTTAAACAAAACATCCACCACCTCCTCGCCACTTGCTCGAGTTTGCACCTATAGCACCTGACACTTATGTTATACCTGGGATGTTGAATATCCCAGGGGTATGAAACACCCGAGTTAGATAATTAATTCTAAGTGAGTGGCACAAGAAAGGAAACTATGCTTGCAAGAGCAATATGCAATTATGCCAAGAAATATGCAGAGATAAGTATAAATCTCCTAAGATCATGTCAATATAAAAATTCTTATGTGGTAACAAGGTCAGGGGGTTGCAATCACCCTTGCAGTCATCATGCTAGCTCACCGCAAGAGCATAAGATCATGGCTCACCGCAAGAGCACGAGATCCCCTGTGATGTCCTGCAATCATCATGGTAACTCACCACAAGAGCATGATATCATGGCTCACCACAAGAGCACGAGATCCCGTGTGATGTCCTAACAACTAACCATAGATACAAACACCGAGATGCGTATAAAATAGGCTATATATGCTCAAAAGCAATAAAACATGAGATGTAAGGCATCAACCATGACATGGTGTATGAAAAAGCAGAAGGAATAAGATATGCAAGCCACAAGCCATGCATGAAAGCTGTCATGGTCAAACCCGATGCAACAAAGTAGAAAGGATATGCTTGAAACAAAAGGAACATAAAACGTAAGCAACAAACCATCCACAATGAAACGAAGAGTGATCAAGAGGAAACAAGAAGCATGCATAAACCACTCATAAATGAAACCAAGAATGATTAAGAGGAAGCATACAAAATAACCACTCATAAATGAAACCAAGATTGATCAAGAGGAAGCATGCACAAGAACCACTCACCTTCGGGTTCACTAGAAAGTATCATTTTCACGCTAACTGAGACTGTTTACTTCTAAAACATGAGTTTTAGTAAGGTAAATGTAAAATATTTTTATACAACGTTGTATGGAATTAAAATGGGAGCATTCAATAAAAATTTCAAAGAAAAAGAATACTACATGCGCCCCGGGAAGAGGCCTCACGCACTGTCCCTATTTTAGGCCAACTTCACGTAGTTTCTGTATTTCGGCCGTATCTCCCTCGTTTTAACTCTGATTCAACCCCTGTTTGAACCTATGGACTCCTCTTTCGACCCTCTACATGATTAAAGAAATAAATTGAGCTTAACTTGAACTTTTGGTGACTGTTATTCACAAACGTTGAGATGGGTTCACAACTTATGGCGACTTGATTTCGCCTTCAACTCGGGCAGAGCTTCCTCCCTTCTTTTAAGCATAATTTCTCTCCTTTTATAAGCTACATACCCCCTTGATTTAGTGGCCAAAAACCAAGCCGAATTCATGCTTATATAGAACCTTTAAACCCATAAGATTGAGACACTTGGCTTTCTTAAGATGGTAACACTTAGCATTGAGATTTGCACCATAATCATTGCTTTCTTCCCCTTGCGACAAGTGGCCCTAGAGATTTGGGCCTAATCATAACATATTAAACCCTTCGACAAATAGTTTTTCACCACGTGTCATGGGGATTTGAGCCATCATCATTACTTCCATGTGTTTCCATCCAAATGGTGCGATGTGTCCCATATCATTATTGCTTCCATGCGTTTCTATCCAAATGGTTCCATGTGTCCCATATCATCATTGCTTCCATGAGTTTCCATCCAAATGGTGCCATGTGTCCCAACCTTGGAGGCTAAGTAATCTTGGAGGCTAAGCAAAGACTTAGAGAAGACTTGGGGAAGACTTTGAGAAAACTTGGACTTTAAACAAAGACTTGGAATTGGACTTTAAAATGATCCAAAGCTACATTTGATTGAAGTTTGAAATCTAAAGATATTTTGAAGTTCATATCTTTTACACTAATTCCCAAGATTTTTGGTTAATTGCACTTGTACCTGAACTTCCATAACTACGACTTTGCCCCTAGCTCAGAAAATGAAATTTTGTTTCAGGTATTTCGTCATATTTTATTCTGAAAAATCTCTGGTATTACAGCCTAATATACCGGAGCCGAAGGAGACAATCTACGCATGAGGTACATGCACCAATCTTCATGCGCAGTACACACGTAGGGCGTGTGGCCAATAAGTATTTTCAATTTCTCTTCCAATTCTTAAGAAAATATTTTATGAATTGTTGTGAAAAGATATTTGAGAAAATATTTAAGAAGGTATTTATTTTGGAATATTAGAGAGAAAAATAGGAAGAAAATAAAGAAAATTGGAAGAAATTATGAAAAAAAATTGGTATTGATGTTTACTTGAATAAATATGATGGATAGGGTGCTTTGGGGCTTAAGATTGAGTGATTGTGCAATTTTTTAGGCTTGACACGAAAATCGAGGCAGTGCACGCTTTTTGAGAAAATTTGTATTTTTATTCGAGATGAGTGGTTTTACCCCAAAGGATTATACGTGATGAGATTCCTTTACAATGCATGCTATTCTCGAAAATTGCTAAGTATTATGTTATTTGTAAACATATCTTCATATTTCTACATATATTATTGCATCAATAAACGTGACTTTTCACATGGCATAATATTGTTAGCATATTGATAATTGTGCATTAGAAGGGATGTCGCCCGGATAATGTAGCCGTAATTCTCCAAGGGTATTGCTGGAACAACGTATAGGAGTATTTTGTTGCCTCGTGTGCAAGATGGGATTACTACCTAGGGTTCTGTGCCGGGCTGGTTTGCTAGTGAAGTTACATTAGGGCATCTATTTATGTGAGTCCATTCATTGTACATACATGTTATTTTAACCATCTCTTAGAAGATTCATTTTCTAATGTTGGACATCTGTTCTTGGAATATTCCACGTTTCAGATGAGATGAGCGATCGAAAAGGCAAAGGAGTGATTGAGCCATGAGCATGATGAAAGTTTTTTCTTTTATGGGGGTCCTATGCCAAGGCTAGGACCAGTATTTCAGTTGGTTTTGTTATTTGATTTTAAACGGTTATTGTAATATTATGTTGGACAAAGTGATGTGAAAGTATGAATCTATTATGTATTAAATTACGAGATCATTAGATTATGATTCTACTTCTATTTATGATTAATTTTACCGTTCCCAAGTTTTATTTTGGGAATGTTATTCTTACAAGATTATGTTGAGGATTTTAATATGATTCGAGTATGTATGAAAAAAAAATCCTAACATAAATTTTAACATCCTAGAGAGGTGAGGTGTTACAGTTGGTATCAGAGCAAAACTTTTTTTGGAGACTTAGGAGAGGTCATTAGGGATTTATGAACCTGAGGTTTAAAAAAACTTAGGTAAAGAAATCTAATCAATTGCTGAAATATCATAATGGAAGGAGACTATCTCGATCAATTCTGGGTCACTCACTAGACTAGTCGATGTATGGATAGTGAATTGGTGGGGGGGGACCTTTTCAACCGTCTAGACATTCTGGAAGGCATCTTGAGAGATGTATCACCGAGTAGCTTCGTGAGGCCTAGCCTGATGCATGCCTAGGTAGATCAATCATTTGGAGAGAGAATGGAGAGCCCTAACTGAAGGGATTCACCATCAAGGCAACTACGTGTCCTTATATTTATTCTGTCAGCAATTCTGAGATCAAGCTGCTAATATTTATGAGGGGGTCTTAATAGAGGGAGAAGTCTCAGATGGAGATTGGGACTCCGACGAAGTAGTCGAGACTAATGTAATAGACACTGACTTCAGATGATGAGGAAGAGGAGGCAACTTACTCGATGACCCTAATGGACTAAGAGTCAAGTCTGGAGACCAGGTAATGGGCAATGATGCTTGGGTCTGGAAGTCGAATAGTCCTTAGAAGAAGTCTCGGGTGACTTTTTCTTTTTGCTTAGTAATGTGCCAGTGTGATGTTTTCCTTAAGCAATGTCACATGCTATACTTCGGCTTAGTAATGAAACGAAATCCTCTTTTTTTTTCTTAAAAGAATTACTCGTAGAATGAGATGTTATCCTTTACTTCCTTTCAAATGGTTACTACAAGGTGACAAAGAATTCACTACAAGAATTTGGGGGATTTACCCACACATAATGGTAATATGTGTGGGTGATTAAATGAGACAAACTCGTTACATTATTCACATTTATTATGTGTGGGTAAATTGATATACCCACACTTGTTTTGGAAGAAAAAATTCCTTCCACTTTTAGAGATTGGTGGGATATTTTTTGGTAAAATTTTATCTAATGTGGCATTTATTTTGGATTATATTACCCACACATATTAATAAATGTTACGCATGTATAGGTAAGTGTTTAAAAATTTACCCACACATAATTACAAATATTTTATATGTGTGGGTATTCAAGTATTAGCTGATGTAGCAGTTTTTTGGATTATATTAGCCACACATATTAATAGTTGTTGCTTATGTGTGGGTAATTATTTATAAACTTAACCACACATAAATTACCCACATATTATACGTGGGTATTTACCCACACATAAGACTAATATGTGTGGGTGATTAAATAAGACAAATTCGTTATATTATCCACATTTATTATGTGTGGGTAAATTGATATACCCACACTTATTTTGGAGAAAAAAATTCCCTCCACTTTTAGAGGTTGGAAGGATATTTTTCGATTAAATTTTATCTGATGTGGCATTTATTTTGGATTATATTACCCACACATATTAATAAATATTACGCATGTGTAGGTAATTATTTATAAACTTACCCACACATAATTACAAATGTTATATTTGTGTGAGTATCCATATATTAGCTGATGTGACATTTTTTTGAATTATATTAGCCACACATATTAATAAATGTTACAGATATGTGGGTAATTATTTATAGACGTACCCACACATAATTTCAAATATTATATATACGTGGGTATCCATGTTTCTATGATTTCATACTTAAATTACAAAACTACGTCGTTTTAATTTTTATAATTTAAAATAATATATTTTTTATTTTATTTATAAATACAAATAATAAATCTAAAACTAAATCTCTATACTAAAATTCACATTTCCCTAAAATTAAATCCCTCTTTTGCTCATCAAGCTCTTTTGTTCATCTGCTCATTTTTAAAATTCATAAAACTTTAACAAATACACGGTACCATTAACCTTATAAAAAGTTTCTATAGGAATAGAGACAAAGTTGTGAAGCTCTGGACATTTTCCCGTCATTTCCAACGTTTCTCATACTAGTTATCTTTTTTCTCTTTTCTCTAATTTTTTTTGTGTTTAAGGGTTATATTTACAATTTTTTCTTATTGAATCTATTTTCATTAATTCTAATTAGAAAAGAATTATTAAGATTTAATTAACACTATTATAATCAATTCCTAATATAATTCTATAAATGCTCGAATATAATTATTAAGTTATTATAATTAAGCATTAATTATTTGTTGATAATACAATATATTAAAAATTACGAACATATTAAAAAGAATACAATATATGATGTGGATCGTGCTGCATTAGCGTATCTGGACAAGCACGAGAATTCGAAGATATGATTATAGTGTCGGTGTTCGATCTTATGGGCGTAGAGTTCGCATATAGTGTCTGTTTTTAGCCCATAATATATGCTTTTGGGGTAGCTCGATGAGTCGGATTGAACTACCCACTTTACTGCTATTTTTATCGTGTTTTAGCCATTTTAAATTACCTTTTATGATTATTCATGATTTCTTTATTTTACGTTTGAGTTATGTCTTTGTTTTAGGCCTATTCTGTAAGGCCCAATCTATTTAGAGTCTGTAACCCATTAGGGTGTCATATCTTTTTTATATAATTGAATCTTAATTTTCAAGATCATTAACAAATCATATTAGTTCAACATTTCCTTTGTTTCTGTTGTGGCTTCACAACTTCACAATTATGGGTTAAAATTTGGATGCTGACATTGAGTTCCCTTTCGAGTGCATTGAATTGTTTTTATGCAATAAGGATAGGTGTCATTGTGCCTAATTAGCTAGTTCACAGCTGAGCAGCTTTTATTATTAAATCAACCCACCAATTTAGAGCAAATAGCCAACTACTGACATTACCCCTTACTTCTTCCCCCACTTTTTCTTTTTTCATATCTCGCATTCCCTCTCTCTCTCTCTCTCAGCAAAATTAAAAATATTTAGAGAATAAGAAAATGAATAATTTCATTCAATTTGTTGGGATCGATTTTCCTTCAAAATTAAGACTATTTAAAAATAAATTTCCCAATCTGTCCACATAAGGGGTATAGTTGTACCTTCACACACTTAATAAATTGACTAGTTCAAATTCAAATATCATTATTGAAAGAGTATTAAAAAATTAAAAATAACATTATTTTGAAAGAGTATTATATTATTCAACAAAAAGAAAAAGAGTATTAGGGGCGTTTGATTACCCTTATTTTCCATGAAAAATGACTATTTTCCACCCAAGTTCTGACTTTTGTAGTGTTTGATTAACTAAGTTTTCCAGGGAAATTAAGTTCTCATTTTTGGTCACGTGAGGCACTTTTCTCGCTTTTGCTGAAAATGGTTTTCCTAGGGGGGTAGTTTTACATTTCCAGGGAATTAGTTACTGTGCATAGCACCTCTCGCTTCTGTCCACCTCGATTTCTCTAGGGTTTTCCTCTCCCATTCGAGCTGGCTTCGTCCCCTTCCTCTTCATCGCCATCCACTGCCAAAGTAGAGCCCCGACTCGGACTTTGTAGCCTTCTTCGACTTCCTGTGAGTATTGGGCTTCGTCTCCATCCATCACCGAAGACGAGCTCCGTATTGGGCTTCGTCGCCATTTCCACAGAAGACTAGTTCTGACTTCGTTTTCGTCACCATCTCCGCAGAAGACGAGTTTCAGAGTGGTGTCTTCACAGTGACGAAGAGAGAATGAGAGAGAGAGAGAGAGAGAGAGAGAGAGAGAGAGAGAGAGACTCATAATGACGGTGGTGCGGCAGCATTGGCGATGGTAAGGACCTCGTCGCCGACGGTAATGAAGGAGATGAACGTGTTAGGGTAGTAGGCGGCAACATTGTGGTCGACCCAGATGGTGACAATGGGGTTGGAGGAGCCGATGGCGAGGATCTGGTTGGTGGGCACGCTGACAACAACTCACCATCGACATGGCCAATCTTCTGCACCTTTAGAAACGGCAAGCAACGATGGTGGCGGGAAGGAGACGCAAGAGAGAGAGACAGAGGGGGTGAGAGAGTGGGTTTGGGTTTGGGTTTATTTTTATTTTATTTCTATTCTCCATCACAAATTAATAAATAGAGAATGTTTACTGTTATTTTTAATTTTTTTGTGATAAATACAAATGTATAGAAATAAAAAATAAAAAATCATAAATCATGTATAAATTAATAAATTTGGTAAATGAAAAAAAAAATTAAATTTGTGGTTTCATTTTTTTGGGAAAATGATTTAGTTAACTTAAAATACATTATTATTTTGATTTTTCTATACAGGATTAAGTGTTTTTCAATACATTTACACTATTAAATTCCATGAAAAATGATATATTTTCTATAAAAAAATAATACATATCAAACACAAAATACCAAGAAAATGACCAAATTCTATAGAAACTATTACCAATCAAATACCAAAAGATGAAAAATAACATCATTTTCTAGATAGAAAATTATATCAATCAAACAACTTAAAATTCTAATTTCCAAAAATTCATTTTGCTTACAATTCAATTCCCTGGAATTCATTTTCTTTCTATCGAAATTCCACCCTTATAATCAATGCACTCTTAGATTAAGTGGCAAACAACAAACTCCATTTCCCCCTTATATTTTTAATGATTTTTATTAAATTTATTATAATTATTAAATTTATTATATAATTAAATTTTTAAATAAATATTAATTTGATATAATAATTTAAATTATTTTATTATCATATTTTAGATTATTATTTCAAATTATTATTTTATTAGTTATCATAATCATAAATTATTTTATTTTTATCAATTATTTTATTTTTATCAATTAAATAATTAATAATATTATTTACATAAATTATTTTATTTTTATTTAACAAATAAATATTAAAAAAAAATGAGCAGGAACTACACTCGCTGTATCTTTCTCTCTCTCTCTCTCCCTTCCTCTCCCCTCTGTCCCCAAATTGGTAAATCCCTAAATCTAACCCTAACTCACCCCCCTCTCTCTCTATCTGTGAAGTACTCTCACCTCGACCCATTCTGTAACGACTGGAAATAAAACGCGAGCCACGAGGCTCAGCAAGCATATCTAAAATAAATGAGGCATCATAGGAACACACGTATTCATAATTATGCACATGGCTATTCAAGCCAAGATCATATTGTATACCGTGCACCGACATGCACGTTCACGTTCACATTACTTTTTACATCATGCACATGCTTAATAAAATACAAATAGCCCTTTAGCTCAATATGCTCAACAATATCATATGCAATGACATAACCCTTAATACTCATTAACCATACATCACCCTCTTTGGCATGGCAGCACACGCTTATCCTGCCCAGACGTCATCGGCACAACGATAATAGTGCCCTCGCTCAGAGGACGAGAGAACAAATACCCATCATAAACTTCACTTGATAAACATATAAATAATATCATGTATAGTCAAATGCAACTCACTCTACCATGCATGTGCAAGGGTCTTATCAGAATTGTTATGGGAATATTTACTTGAATAGTTTAAGGGCAAAAACTCACATATTCCCTATTATGAAAATCACGTCATTGAACCCATATTGATATGTTCCCGAACATATTTATGGCATAAGGCTTTAGCCTTATATTCGAACGTCAAGACGTTGATATTTGACATGATTCTAATATATAATTATGGATCCCTTGTAAGGGTAAATATTTGTACCACCTCACCTTCAAGATTAGGGATACTGCCTGTTGTTACTCACATTGTTGACTAGTCCAGCATATTTGATAATATTGAATATTAGACGGAAGCTGGTCAATTAACCACCACAATCGCATTGAGTCTCCCTAACTCTCTATCTAAGAACTTAGCCCACGTTAGTTCGGCATCATTTTCAAAGAAGTAGGGGCGATACAAGACCCCGTGGCAGTTAGAAGTAAATATCACTAGGGATCACATATTTGGTTTAAGCCCACCGTCCACAGATTCAACAACTCAAGCATTATAAAATGGTGACCACGCGTATTTGCATTATTAATGCATGGAACCGAGTCATGGTGAGGGAGAGAATAAATTATGGAAAACGATACAGACTTGCATATGGATTATAGAACATAAGAACAAGGTAAGGAGCTTGCCGTTGAACGGCTAATTCGTGTCTCTTTTGCGCTCCCACTGCAAAGTAAAATACTTTATAGAGAATTATGGCTCGAATTAATTAAATCCAATCGCATAAAATACATAATTCATCCGTATAAAGTCTATAATTTAAACGTAAGATATTTTTAATATTTTATCCTACTTACAAGATCACTTGAAACACCAAATAATCCCAAAATTCCTTCACTTTTCTCTTAGTTCTTCGCCTTCTTTGCTGCTGGCCGCATTTCCCTCTTCTTCCTCTTATTTTCCTTTTGTTCCATTGCTTCAATACCCACCTATATATAGTCATTGAGGCTTGGGCACCAAGCTATATATATATATATATATTATATAATTTTATCTATGTGCTCGCATCTTACACCCACAGTTTCAAGCCCATAGCTTCACGCCCACATAATCAAACGCATATACATGTGTATTATATCTATATAGATTATATTCTGCTTGCTCTCCACTCTTCTTTTCATGTGTTTCAATGTACACCAAACCCATAGATTCTCATCTATGGGTTCACGTCAAATATATATATATTATTATTATTTTCTTAATATATTATATTTATATAATATAAAAATTATTCACTAAAAATCTTATTTAAGTATTTCTTTAATTACTACTATACCTTAACATCAAATTAATAATTATTGAGATACTTAAAACCCAAAATTATGACTCTGAATTACTCGATAAGGTTGGTTTCACTCCTGCGCCTTAACGGGACCCTTGTTTCATCCTGAAAGTATTTCAAGGTTAATCCTTACGCATAACCAGAGCCCCCTTAGGGTTTGATTGACTTTTCAGAAGTCCCATACTATAATTCGATCTTTCATCCTAAAGTACAACTGTACTGAAAATTGTTTTTTTTTATTTCTTTTAATATGATAAATCCTGACTCGGGACGCTCGTCAATACCATATCATTTTCCTTAGACATCTAGGCTCCCTAGCACTCTCTACAGTTGATTCGGTACTGATAACTATAAGAAATTATACTTAAATCCATAATCTTTTGATAATTTCACTTATAACCCAAGTTAAAATTACTCTTGAACCCTTTAGAAAATCTGGGATATTACACATTCGCCGCTACCTCTGCCTTCGGTTGCCGCCGCCTCCAGGTCGATTGGGCTTTGCCTTTGTGTCCACCGTGCCAGATTCGCCTCTTGAAACACCCTGTTATACATGTGAGTATATATATATATGTATATATATGTGTGTATATATCTGTGTGAGTATATGTATATGTATATATATGTGTGTGAGAATCCTGTGTGAGTAAATATATATTCGATGTGAGTATATTTATATGTGTATATATGTGTGTATATGTATTACAGAGTTACACAGAGAAGTTCTGTAACTCTTGAAACACCCTGTTATACCTGCACCCAAAACCCCTATTTCTTTTACTTTCCTTTACATTTTCCCGCTTTCCAAATAGTACCCTAGATAAGGTTATTAGTTAATGGCCTACCTCCTTTCGTAGGGGGCGTTTGTTAAAATAAGCAATATAAGAAGTATCAAGATAAGGTTGGAATACATTCCGGATCAAGATATGGAATGATCAAGATAAGGCTAGAAAACATGCTAAAATTTCTATCAGAGTGTTTGTTAAATTTTTTGGAATCCACCGATAATTGTATTTTTTCTTCTAATGTGTTTGTTAATGCATATGATAAGCATCAAAATAAGAGTTTTTTTTACCAAAATATCCCTATTATCAAATATATGATTAAAATAGTATTTTATGATTAATATGAATTGTCAAAAAAAATAAAAATAAAAAATAAAAATAAGATTTTATTTTCTAAATTCATGTTCAAAATAAATTTAAAAAGAGTTGAAAAGTAGAAATAATTATTGTTAGAATTACAATAATTCCACATAGATAATTAAAAATGGCCAACACATATTTTCATAGTAGATAATAAAGTATAAAATTAAATAAAATAATTTAAAAATTGGTGAAAATAATTATATTAGTTAATAAAACATAGAGAGAGAGAAATTTAAATTTTAAAAATTGTCAAAACATATAACAATTTTAAAATGTATTAAATAATATTAATTATAAGACTTAAATAAATAAGTTTTTTTTAATAAATTTAAATCTTTAAAATATATTAAAGGGCATTAACTATTCTATAAGGGGTATATAAGTAATTGAGTCTTATTTTGAAAGAGTCAGATAAATTTATCCGAGATGGGAGGTTAGATAAATTTATCTTGAAAGGGGGAGATAAGAGATCACGTGAGGGCTTTTCTGAAAATGATCAGATAAGCTTAACAAATATGTTGGAAAGACCAAACATCTAGAATGCTTCCCATATCTGACATTTTCTCCCTCTTATCTTCATTAACAAACACCCCCTTAGAATATACGTCCTGCTCTTTGTCGATTTCAAGAACAAGTAGCCAGCCCTCTTTGACATTCCCTGCACCATCATTTTATTTTCAACCGAAAATGAATAATTTGTATTGAAAGTTTACGGTTGGTAAGAAATTATAATAGTTTATTTTTATAGTTAATATTTTATGTGTTTATTTGATGGGTGTAGTTTAGAGATTATTGTGAATATTTAGTGAATTTAGTCAATGTACACTCAAATTTGACTTGGACCCATCTTGAGCTTGGCCGTTGGCACTTTACCTAGAAATGATTTTTGTTTTTTATTTTTGTTGAAAAACATGAAAAAAATATTTATAATTATAATGCTGTGTATGCCAATACAAAAAATCATGTATTATCATATATTAGAATTGTAAATAGATGAAGTGGGTTATATATGATAAATTTAAGAATTAAAATCAAATTTATCCTCATCTAATGTTATGGATTGAAATGATTACGCTTAATTTTAAAATAAAACTTAAAAAGCAAATGTTTCATGACACGTGGGTCACCAGAATTCTTTTCCAGTTCCTCATTGGTCATTGGCTCACATAGTCAAATCTCTTTCCTCTATGTCTGTCTCTAATTCAGTCACGGCTCAACCAATTTGTTTCCATTCTTCTGCCAATTCACAATTGAATGCGAATTCCTAAGCATGCAAATTAATTAGGTGATAAATAAATCAAAAATGAATTTTTAAATACAATAAATTATATCATCCTGATCATAAACTACCTAACTTTAATCCAGTGTTTTGTTTTTTAAGTTTTAGTTAAACAATTTGTTTTATATGCTTATTCATATGATGTAAAAAAATGCCGTAAATGCCATAATTTGATAGTCAATTTATTAAAAAAAATTACCTTTTTATTATCTTCTGCTTAAGGTAAAATTATAGTTAACACATAAGGTAATTTTTATCCACATTTACGTGTGTGGGTAAAACTCTCAAATTCTTGTAGTGAAACAAGACTCCTATCACCAACCAAAGGATCGAGGATGTTGAAGGAGGTGAGAGTCGCCACTACAATTGTAACGACAGTAGTAGCATCAGGACTAAGGATCAAGAGAAGGAGTCTACGGTCCTAGAAGGACGATTGGACAGGATGGAAAGGGTCATGGAGAACCTCCTGACCTATGCAACTAGGGGAGAATCAGTTAAACACACGAATAATGTGTTGGAGCAGTATTAACGATAGAGGCTGCCAACATTTAAAGGAAAATCCAGCGACGACCCTAGCATGGCTGAGTACTGGTCGGAGCAAATGGAGAAGTTGCTTTGACACTTACAGTACAATCCTACTCAAGGCAAGAATCAAAATTCGATGAGACTCTAGCAATGGCCTGGAAGGCATTCAAGAAAGCTTTTGATGCTAAGTATTCCCTCTAAGCTGAAGGCAAGAAAAGAGTTGGGAATTTATGAACCTGAAGCAAACTGGAGAAATGTCGGTGGCCCAGTATGACACCAAATTCAACTAGCTCATCAAGTATGTGTCGATATATGATGCCGACGAATGGTAAAAGGCACAAAAATTCATGTCCGGATTATGAGTAGAACTATAGCAAGCCTTAAGTACTTGGTCTGTTAACTCTTATGAGGAAGCCCTGAATAAAGGTCTAACAAAAGAAAGAAATCTCCTGCGAGTGAGGTTGATATGATCTAAAGAAACAGGGGGAAACACAGAACAAAAGTGTAACATCCCGCATGGAGCTATAGGAAGAATCGAAACAACTTACCCTGATAGGCCTACGAGAACTTCCCAGGGTTCACCCATCCTTAAGCTTCCCTAGCTCAAACACGCTTAACTAGGGAGTTCTTTGCCTACATTCAACCCAAAAGATATCCAGCTAGTGTTTACGCTCTCTCTCTGCCCCCCTAAATTTCTCTCGTCTCCCAAACGAGTTCCATTCTTCCTTCTACTTTAGATCCATTCTTCAAAAATAATATCTCCTTAAGGATTTGTTTTGCCAATAAATTTGGCCAAGAAAGTTACTCGAGACACGTAGTTTGACGAAAATTAGGAATATCGAAAAGGTTGAAGGGACTGCATCGAGGTGAGTAAAATTTCTTAGAAAATTTCAGAAAATCAAGAAAATTATTTTAATTTATGTGTGATTTACTATTAGATGAAAGCAAAAAATAATGCAAGGAAGCAACAAATATTATAAAATAATGCAGGTTCATGTGCTGAAAATAACAGTTTTCCTAGGCTTCGCCTAGGCCCCCCCCCCCCGCCTAGGTGCTAGGCCCCAGTCTGGCACTCGACTAGCGCCTAACGCCTTTTAGAACATTGTTTGCAGTACTAGATGTGCATATTCTATAGGTGGTCTAGTGGAGTCCTATGGCCATGGGAGAGACTAGATGCATGCTAGGGTAATTTGGGAGGTTATTGCCTCGAACAAGTGGGTTCGGAGGGCAGTGATGCCTCACCATTCATGCATACTTACTTGTCATTGCATCTCATATATTATCTTGTTTACATTCATTTGCACCCTTATTGAGTTTTTGTGACTCATGAGCTTTCACCTTGTGTTGTAGATGTTGGGAGTCCAGATGTAGGCATGGAGGATGAAGTGGCGACTAGTGATGTTGCTTGAGATTTATATGTTTCATATGTTCATATATATATATATATATTCTTGTGTATTGAATGTATATGTTGTTGGGCGCTTGATGGTATCCAGTTTGTTGTAATCTACATAGTGTAGTTGTGCTTATGAGATTTATTGTTATAAGTGGCTTTGGTTTGGGTGAGTCAATATTGAGAATATGTAAAGTTTGATATGGAATTTCCCATAAATCCCTAGTACTTAGCAGATTTTTGATATGTTGTTTGTGTGCCTGGGTTGTAACACCCCCCTCTCCTAGAACTGCCTGAGAAGGGTGCTACTGGGGATAATAAAATAAACTGACTGATAACTGAATTCTGATACCAATACTATATATATCAATTAACTGTAATAAGACTCTGAGTCAACAAAAACTGAAATCATAATTGCATCTAAGGGAAATTCCCTAAACTGGAAATTTAAATGAATCTAAATTAATTAAGCACTAACTAACAACTCCCAGACATCTTTGGTCTTGAGCTGCTCCACGTACACACACTACTGGACACTGCTGCTAGGCCCCACATCTGGTACTCCCCTACTAGGACCTGGAATGGTGAAGAGTACAAGGTGAGCTACAAAGCTCAGGAAGTAATAAACTGGAAAGAATAACTGAAGCTGAATCGAAGAGTATCGATACTGATAAAAATACTTACTGAACTTGGACTGAGAGATATAATAATCACTGGATGGCATTTATAAGATGTAATGCACATAAGCTGTAAACTAAATGCAGGTATGCAATTTTGGCCCATAGGCCCACATAACTGTAACACATACCTGACTAATCTGAGTCCTGCAAACATAAAAACTATAAGCACATACTTTGGGCAATATGCCCCTAGCTCCCTGGTCGACATCAGGCGAGCAACTCATAACTGAGATATAATTGTACTGATACTAGTGGAATCCCCGCGGACAAGCCGCCTGGCGCGCATAATGCAATGCTCATATAAATGCTGGCACATGATATGTAGTGCTCCACATAAGTCATGCTCAATGCTCATACAATGTGTATGCACATAATCTCACAAAATAATGTTGACCATGTCATAATGAACTGCTAAACATGGTATATGCTTGTTACTAGAAATATTGAGATTCAAATATTCTGAAATTTCTAAGTATAGGCATGGCATATTGGATTTTATCATATCTTGGCATAAAAATTCAATATTTGAATAATTGAATATTTATATTAAATTTAAGACTTGAATCAAGAATTTATTGGAAGCTATTTGGATGCCATTTGATACTATTTGGATGATTGAGAAAGTCTAAGAAGGTAATTTGAATGAAAAAGCAGCCCATTTGAATGAAAAAAAGATTTCAGCAAGCTCATTCGAGTGGCAGAAAACTCATTCGAATGACAGAGACTCATTCGAATGACAAAAGGCTCATTCGAATGATAGATGATATTCAAAGGCTATTCGAATCTGATCTGGGACTCATTCGAATGACTCTCAAATTCATTCGAATGAATTTTGAAAATTTCCAACATTTGAACTGGCAAAACTCGACTATTCGAATGCAACAGTAACTTTATTCGAATCAATTTGAAGATCATTCGAATAACAAAAAGGCTCATTCGAATGCTAAGCTATACAAAGCAACAATTTACTCACATCTTCAAGGGCTCATTCGAATGACAACAAGGCTCATTCGAATGACAGTCTAAAAACCTCAAAAATTCATACAAATGATACGATATCTCAGGACTCATTCGAATGACAAGGCACTCATTCGAATGACTGATACATTACAAGGGAAAAACATTACGATAACACTGAAACTTATTCGGATGCTTTGAAATTCATTCGAATGACACAAGACTTATTCGATTGACTGGAATTTTATCAGATATAGAGCTTACGATAACAGAGATCATAACTTGAATTAAAACTTAGCTTCACTACACCATTCCAAAAGAAATCTTGGGAGAACAATCCCAATTGATATATTAACAACTTGAGGGATGATTTACTGATCATAACTAATGTAAACGTTGCAAGGAACATGCATGAACTGGCTGGTACTCACTGTACACATGTAAATACATATATAAACATGCACTGAACTGATATAACTCATTATAACGCACATATATATATATATATACATGCACTGGAACTGATTCAATTCTGGAAATCTGATATCAAACTAAATCAAGACCTGTAAGAAAGGATTACAAGGGAAGGATACTTACCTTATGACCTTCTTGATCGACTTAATGATCTCACGAGAGCCCCTTATGCAAAACTTGAACTCACTGATTGCTTCTTGGCTCTCTGTTCTTGCGGCGTGAAGAACATATGGCTTATGGAACTATATATACACTGATCTAAGAAGCCCTAACGCCATAACTCATTCTCCTATTATAACTAGGAGTCTTTCAATCCGAATCCTCCTCACGGCTGGGTTAATTAATCCCTTAAATGAAATAACTTTATTTAATAATTAAATGCTAATATCAAATCCTTAAATGACCAACACGTCCTTGCATTTAATCTTCTCAATAATTAAATATAATTAAATGCTATTTTCTCAATTAAATCTCTAGATTGCCACATTAACAATTAATTGGCAAAAATTCTCCAAACAAAACTAATTAAGAAATTCAATAATTTCTAAAGAAAAATCTAAACCCTCTAATGGGTCGTTACATGGGTCACCTTTGGCTTGCTGAAAGGCAAGCTAAAGAAAGGTAAAACTCACTCGGGTTTTAGGTTTTGTTCCGCTTTATTTTATTTAATTATTTTGGGATCGATTCCTCGAATAGAGCGAAGAGAAGGACAAAGCCTAGTCCCCACCTAGGGCGTTTCTTGTTGAAACATAGTCTATCTCTTTTGATTTTGACTTGGCGAGTGAGTAATTCGGTCGATTATTCATTGGTGACGCCTGTAGGTAGGAGTGGGTCATTATAAGAAGTCAGGGAATAAAAATCCCTAGAGCAGCAAGTGATGCCCCAAATGCAAGAAAAATCTTCCAGAGAGAAAATGCTTGGCTAGGACGTCTAGGTATTACTCATGCAGAGAGGCAGGGCACATATAGAGGTGCTGCATCACTCACCCTGCATTTGTTACTTTTTGTATTTCTCTTTCACTAATTCAGCTGATTTAGCAACTAATTATGTTCACAGATAGGATGAGGCGTTTAGACTCGCCAGTGCACGAGTGTGATTGTAGCAGAAAATTTATATGTAATTTTTCCGGGCAAGACCGGGTCGACTCACAGGGAGATTACTCATGGAAGGAGATAACCACACCAGTTCTTTTGATTAACGGAATAATGAAATGAGATCAAACTAAATGTGATATAACTGTAATCTGGAAATGGATAGATCTTGGGTCAAGACAAATCTGGTGCCAAACCCAACTGATTCACCATATAGCTTTCTGTGATGTAACTAGCAGCTCAAATAGCTTGGGTTTTCAACCATTAAATGTACTACTGAGATGATGATAACTCTTTGCTCAAGCAACCTCCATACATGACATGGAGACTCTATGGTAAGAAGCTATCATAAATTAGTGTATAAATAATGTTTTGACAAAATAATTGCTCGGGGCTTGGGTATGAGAACGTTTCCAGGTCAAGCAGCCTCCATACATGGCATGGAGACTCTAAGTTAGGCGTACGAACCAATCCAAGCCTGAGGTTTTCGTTAATAATATTTCCCAAACTGCTTTTGCTTTTTGTTACTTTGACATACGGAGTTCTGTTATATTGATTCATCAGTGGCTTTGGGCACCATCTTTGCCTTAACCCAAGAATCGAATTAGCCACACATCTTCATAGGAAGTGCACGACTAAAACTAATCTCTATAGATGAAAACACGATTCGTAAAGGAAATAACTGAGACAACAGATAAGAACTTGGTAAACTACTGCTGTATTGATTGCTGAAACGAACTACAACATGAAGCAGAAATTAAAATGAACTTGTAATACAGAGCTTAGAATTGGCAAGAACAACTAGTGTAACTGAAGTGCTATTCGCAAAGAAAGAGATACAGACAAGAACAAAAATAGGAGAAACAGACAAAAGGAAAGGAAAATAAATCTGCGCTTTCAAAATGATCTTCTTCTTTCTTGTATTGTTTTTCTTAGTATCTTCTGCACTCGCCAACCTCTGATTCCAAAGAATGTTGGTCCCTTTTTAAGCTTATGGCGCATGGAAGTGGGGACCATTTGTTGAAAAGTTGTTCAAAAAGTTGGTTGAATTTACCTTAGAGCCACCGCGTGTATTTGCGCATGCCAGAATTTTTGTTCGGTTGTTCATTCGAATGACTAGCAGAGACATTCGAATACTTGCTGAGTTTCTTTTGGCTGATCGGCTCATTCGAATGAATTTTAGTCCCATTCGAATGAATTTCATGCTTTACTGTTCCTTACACGACGATTTTCTCGGTCATTCGAATGCAACAGTACCTTCATTCGAATGAATTTCTAATTTTTCTCTTGACTTCTTCATTGCATTCGGATGACCTGGAGAGCATTTGAATATGGAGTTCCTTGGGTTGCTTCTTATTCAAATTACTCAGCCTTCATTCGAATAGATTTCCTTTCTTCTTCAACTTCATTCGAATGACTTGGATTTCATTCGAATATGTCTTCACTGCTTCCAACGATGTGCTCATCCGAATTTCTTCTTATGCTCGGCTCATTCGAATGACTTGGATTTCATTCGAATATGTCTTCACTGCTTCCAAACGATATGCTCATCCGAATTTCTTCTTATGCTCAGCTCATTCGAATGACTTGGATTTCATTCGAATATGCACAATCTGGAGATCTTGATTTTTGTTACTTCTTATTCGAATTAGGCCAAGCTCATCTGAATACATACCCGATATCTTGCATATTCGAATGTCTGAATGATTTATTCGAATGTTTGAGCAGCTCTCTTCTGTTTTGCTCCATATTTGAATACCTTTGAAGACTTATTCGAATGGCTTTGACTTTCATTAGGACACCTTTATTTCTTGACTTTTTATTCCTCTTTCAATCATGCTTTTGGAGAGTATGAGTCATTCTTTCATCTCTTTTCCTTCTTTTGGGCTGCAACAAGCAATTCTGGAGATTTTAAGTCGATCAAATGGATTAGGAGGTAATAAAAACATAACAAATATTGCATTTTTTTAACATCAATCACACCCCCCAACTTAAACATTGCTAGTCCCTTAGCAATCAAATTAAATGCACGAATGCTTCAACATTCACAAATTCATTGATAGTGCAAATCTCATATGTGAAGCAAAAATGTATGGTCAGTAGCATAGGGACTTTGGACAATCAAAGGAATGTTTATTATTTGAACTTTTGTCTCAGGCATATTAAGTTAAATCAATCAGCATATTGCATTCAATTCTCTAAGCTTTGATTGCAAGTTTCACTGGATATATTTCTCTTCAATAAAATGTTCACTCAAAGTTGCTCTCAAGGATGTACCTCAATTTGGAGTGGATGTACATCAAGTTCGAAGAAGTATCATCAATCATCAAAAATGCTATTAAGGAAGGAAAGGACCTGACATAGCTTCATGATCAGAATAGCATCTCAATGAATAGCATTTAAAATTAACCAAGTCTCCTTACTCTTGAAATTATATCCTGAAATGGCATGATTGATAAAACAAAGAGGGATCTTTCTGGGAAGAAATGGGGCCATATGGTAATGTGGTATAGCAAAGGGGATGATGGAAATCAAGAGAGTTATTAGGTCTCAGCTGAAATCATATCAGGGCACCTAAATCCAGTTGGTCGTATCCGAACCTGAATCTAACTGCTATTACAACTGATAATGAGCAAGCTTCCATTGCTTCACCCTCAATGGCTACGGGGGGTGTTTTTAATGTCCCAGACCTAGAGACAACCATTTATCTTAAATGGTAAAGTGGTCTTTTAACGTCAGATTCCCAGACGATTTTTTTTTTTTTTTTGTAAACTACTTAGTAATTCCCGAGATCTAATCAATGGATAAGAAAATGTCATGGCTATGACTTGGACAGAGGGAATGATGCAACTGGTCATGAAGAGTTTTAATGGGCTATAAGTGGAAACTGATCAAAACAATAGGTTGATTGGCTCAAGTAGTAGGAAAATGATCCCTCTATGATATTTCATAAATCAGCCTTATTCATTCAACTGGTTTCAAGCTTAGAGTCAGTTAAAATTAGCCGCGATCATTAAAGACACTCAAGGCAAAATGTTGTTTTGAAGCTATTGAAAGACAAGAGAATCAACAAAATATTTTATTGCATGAATAGATGTTATTTCACTCAGAATAAAATGACATGAAGCTCTAACACTTACTTTGGTAACAAATCTCCACTTAATTTGAGAATTTTGGGCAATTTGCTGATTATTTCACATGTTTTGTATGCCATTCAAACAAATGAACAGAAATAAAGCACCCTAAGTAGTCCTGGTCCTGGTTCTAAAGCTCATACAGTTCTGTTCTCAAATAAAAGATTATCATTCAAGTAACCAGTTGTGAATCTAAAGCATCGAGCACAATAATTTGAAGCATAGAGTAAGCAAAGTCATTTTTATTGACAAATGAAAATGTGATTAAACTTTGTAGTTCATAGGTACAGAAATTAAATATGAAGCATCAAATCCTATGACTACTTAGTGCCATCCGTGGCATCGTCAGAAGTAGAGTTCTCCTCAGTGGAGTTTCCAGAGGGGGTCTTTGATGAAGGATCAGCAGGAGGAATAGAGGTAGAAGATGGAATGGTAGGGTGAGAAGGTGCTGCATGCTCCGGCTGCGGCTGTGCCCCTGATGTAGAAGGTGCACCCTCTTCCTCTCGCCACATGTCAATTGTCTTCTGTATGCAAGTCTCAACATCGGCCAACTTGTCCTTTGAAGACTTTTGTGGAAGCTCTTCTATGGGTGTGCTCAGAAGTTGACCTACTCTCTTGTGCATTGCAGTGTAACGTTCATTCATGGTCATTATTCCTGAATAGATGACTCTCTGCCTCCAATGTAGATCTTCATAAATGGCCTCCTGTCTCTCTTGGATCTTCTTCAGTGATTACTCTACTAGGGCTTCATGTTTTACTTGCCTATCGTGCATTTCCTTGACTATCTCATATAAGCCTCTGATAGTGTGACCCTCCTCTTGTCTCTCTTCCTGATCTTCATGTAGTGGCAGTTCTTGAGTTGGTTCTTCTTGTGCTTCAACCTGCCTGCCTGATGCCTCTCCCTTCTCAGGTGTTGTTGCTTCAAGCCTTTTTAACTGCCCACTGCTCCTTCGTGTAGATGCTGGGCTGATCCTTTCCATTGGCTTGATGACTTCAAAAGTTGCCTTTTCTTTTACCCCGTGCCTTAGTACAAAATAGGTAATCAACCCTCCAAAGGGTAATCCTCCGCCCCCTTGTGCATGCTTGGCCACTAAGTCGATGGTATAAAATATGTGCTTGGCCAAGTCTATGTGTACTCCCAGGATCATCTTTCCCATGAATGTGGCTTGCTTAACCGAGACACTGCCAGTGAATGCGTGGGGCATGAAATGAGAACAAAGAAGCCTATGTAAGATGATGCATTTAGGGGACAAATTCTTCTTTGGGAGGGTAGGAGCTAACCACAAAACATCATCTGCTTCTGTCAACAACCTAGCCAAGTTTTCTTTTCCTAAGTCTGCACTTGCCTCCTCAATGTCTCTTGGTGATGCCTCTCTTGGGATTTGGAATGTTTCAGCAATATCAGAGGGCTTCAACTCTATTTTCACCTTTCTTACTTCAGTGATCAAGCACCTATTCCCCGAGTCATCTCTGTCACTGGTTATATTTGAGTAAAATTCTTTGACTAAGGGAACTATGGCCTTGTGTTGAAACTTAACCCAAGTTTGCCATCCTTTGGCAGTAATTAATGACAACAAATCACATGGTGGTTCTTCAAATCGTTCAAGCATAATTCCCCTCTCACAAAGTACTGGCCTCTTAGCATACCCCTCAACATAGTTCTTTTCAGCCGCGGGGCTAATGAACCTGATATTGGAATAGGGAGGGTTTAAATCAATGGTTGGGATGGTAGCGGGTTCTTTTCCTTTCTGCCTCTTCGAGGCCCTAGAGCTTTCTCCTACGACCTTGGGGCGTTTTTGCTTTGGAGACATGTTGATTTGAGGAGTGTTTGGTCTAGGGAGTTGGTTTGGGGATTTTATCGAACAGTTGGTAGGCACAAACTGGTTCCTCTCTTTTCTTCTTCTTTCAACTTCCCAACCAATCCTTTCTTTGACACATTGAACTCCTTTACCCCCTCTTCACAACAACTCCTTCATCCAATCAATTAAATTCGGATTTAAACAATGGAAACAACTCTAACCTCTCGGCTGTTCTTTTCCCAGAATATTCGAATGAAGCGGCCCCCTATTCGAATGCGAGCGGACTGTTCTTCCTTGTACGAAACCGGATTGATCTTCGGGTGGATGAAATGGATGATGAATGAGGGTGGTTAGAACAAGGTAACAAGATTTATAGGAAAGGTTCGGGTGGATGAATGAATAATCGCACCGCTTAAGGAGGGGTTTCGATCTTTAAAGGGGGGGGCGTCGATTAGGATTTCAGGGACGGTTATGCGGTTAAGAGGAGCATCATTCGAATGATACTGGGGTTATACGAATGATAGAGGAAGATTCGAATGGAGGTTAAGCAAGTCGAATGATAGCTCGGGTCTTAGAACAATGGGTAGAAGAGGATTCGAATGAGAGAGAGAGAATGCGAATGTTTGCTGAAAGCTTTTAAAGGGCCAGACGCCTCATTCGAATGTGGAAAAATTCATTCGAATGAATTTTAAACAGTAACTCGGCTTATCGAAGGATTTGAGCCACTCATTCGAATGCAACAGTACTTTCATTCGAATGGATTTCTTGTTCATTCGAATGACTATGAGTGTCATTCGAATGAATCTGGCATCACACTCTCAAAGAGGGCATTGAATATAATGATCATTCGAATGCAAAAATCTTCATTCGAATAACCTTGAACACACTTTTTTTTTTATTATTTATTATTTATTATTATTATTATTATTATTTTTTATTTTCATATTTTTATTTTTATTTTTTATTTTTTTTATTTTTTTGCAAAAATTAACTAATTGAAACTATATTCGGATGTTAGAAATGGATTCGGATGAAGGGTAGGTTATTCGAATGAACTTGAGGATATTCGAATGCTGGCTTCAATTTTTTAAGAAATAGCAAATTCATTCGAATGAATTTTGAGTATGGAGAAATTCATTCGAATGAATTTTAAACAGTAATTTCATTTGTGAAGGAATTTGGCCGGTCATTCGAATGCAACAGTACTTTCATTCGAATGAATTTTGAACATATTCGAATACAACAGAGGCTATTCGAATGCTTTCTTGCTTTCTTTTAACAGCTCACCGGTCATTCGAATGGTTTACAACTCATTCGAATGACTAAGCTCCATCCGGATACAGAATTCGAATAACAGCAAAGAATTTTTTTTTTTTTTTTACATTTCCAAACACCTAAACACAAAATTCAAACCCACACAGAATGTCATTGAATGAGCAAGGATCAACACAACAGTTCAGGCATACCTTTATCCCACCCAACTTGCTTTGAACAATTCTTAAAAACGAGGATATAAGGAATATCTGGAGATCTTCAGAAATGACTTTGAACACAAAGGTCCAATTGCTTACTTGGATGTTGCTGGTAGCCTTTATTGCATGGGTGGATCCGTGAGCTTGCTTCAGTACTTTAAATCAAAATAAAGGGTGATAACAGTTTATGAAAGCAGAACACTAATTAAATTATTATATATATATATTTTCTTTTTCTTTCTTTTTTTTTATTACTGACCACTACCCAATGGGTGGATCTGTAAGATCCATGCTCTCTTCCTGTTTATTCAAAAATTCGTAGTATGGTTTCAGGCGTTGTCCATTCACTTTGAGAATTTGACCAGATTGAAGATTTTCAATATCACATACACCATGAGTTGAGATGGAACGAATTTTGAAGGGCCCTGTCCACCTTGACTTGAGTTTTCCAGGAAACAGATGGAGCCTTGAATCGTAAAGTAACACATGTTGACCTATACAAAGAATTTTCCTGTTAATATGCTGGTCATGTAATTTCTTCATGTGCATCTTAGAAAACTTGGCATTCTCAAATGCCTCGTTTCTAAGTTCCTCAAGCTCATTCAGTTGCAACTTTCTGTTGAGTTCCACCTCTTCTAAACTTTCATTCATCTTCCTGATGGCCCAGTAAGCTTTGTGCTCAACCTCTACTGGCAGATGACATGGTTTTCCATAAACCAGGCGATAAGGAGACATGCCCAATATGGTTTTATGTGCAGTCCTATAGGCCCAAAGAGCATCAATCAACCTTAAAGACCAATCCTTTCGGTTGGAATTGACAGTTTTTTCTAAAATGCGCTTGATCTCCCTATTTGCCAATTCTGCCTGGCCATTTGTCTGAGGGTGGTATGGGGTTGAGACTTTATGAACTACCCCATATTTTTTCATTAGTTCTGCCACTGGCTTGTTACAGAAATGAGAACCCCCATCACTGATGATGGCACGAGGCATTCCAAACCTACTGAAAATGTTTTCTTTGAAAAATTTTACCACTATCCTGTGATCATTTGTCCTTGTTGGAATTGCCTCAACCCACTTGGAAACATAGTCTACAGCAAGAAGGATGTATTCATGACCAAGCGAGTTAACAAAAGGGCCCATAAAATCTATTCCCCAACAATCGAAAATTTCAAGAACCAGAATGGGCTGCAAAGGCATCATACTCTTTTTTGTCAGACTTCCTAACCTCTGGCATCTATCACATGACAAGCAAAACTGGTGTACTTCTCTAAACATGGTAGGCCAGTAAAATCCACTTTGTAGGATTTTTGCTATGGTTTTCCGGGTAGAGAAATGACCTCCACAAGCAAGGGTGTGACAGAAGTTCATAACACTATGTTGCTCATGTTCTGGAATGCATCTTCTCACAATTTGATCAGCACAATATTTAAACAGATATGGTTCATCCCAGAAAAATGTTCTGACCTTCCTGAAAAACTTTTGTCTATCTGGCTTAGTCCAATGACTGGGAATTGTACCTACAGCTAAATAATTAGCCATGTCAGCGTACCAAGGGGCAGAAGTCAATGTACTCACATGAAGAAGATGTTCATCAGGAAAGTTATCAGGAATGGAACCCTCAGTAAGATCCTGACCTGGGATTCTAGACAGATGGTCAGCTACAACATTTTCTACTCCTTTTTTATCCTTAATTTCTACGTGGAACTCTTGGAGGAGCAGAATCCACCTAATGAGGCGTGGCTTGGTGTTTTGCTTAGTGAGCAGGTATTTCAAAGCAGCGTGATCTATGTACACAATCACCTTTGAACCTATCAGGTATGACCTAAATTTATCCAATGCAAACACCACAGCCAACAATTCTTTTTCTGTGGTAGTGTAATTTCTCTGGGCTTCATTTAAGGTTCTGCTAGCATAGTAAATGACATGGGGCTTCTTCTCTTTGCTTTGTCCTAACACAGCCCCTATGGCATAATCACTCGCATCACACATTAGTTCAAAAGGTAAAGTCCAATCAGGAGGTTGTATGATGGGTGCAGTGATAAGTGCATGTTTCAGCTTCTCAAAGGCACTTTGACAATTTGGGGTCCACTCGAATGGAACGTCCTGAGACAACAGACAACACAAAGGTCTTGCTATTGTGCTAAATGAGGCAATAAATCTCCTGTAAAAGCCAGCGTGACCAAGAAAAGATCTAATGTCCTTGACATTTCTAGGGGCTGGAAGCTTCTAAATGGCTTCAACTTTGGCCTTGTCTACTTCTAGACCCCTAGATGAGACTATGTGTCCTAAGACAATGCCTTGGTTAACCATAAAGTGGCATTTTTCCCAATTGAGCACAAGATGAGTCTCCTCACAACGAATCAAAACCTTCTCCAGATTCTTTAAACACAAGTCAAAACTACTTCCATAAACAGAGAAGTCATCCATAAACACCTCCACAATATGTTCAGCCATTTCACTGAAGATACTCATCATACACCTTTGAAAGGTGGCAGGAGCATTACACAACCCAAATGGCATACGTTTATATGCAAATGTCCCAAAAGGGCAGGTGAAGGTTGTTTTCTCTTGATCTTCTAGTGCTACATCAATCTGATTATATCCTGAATATCCATCCAAAAAGCAGTAGAATGCTTGACCTGCTATCCTTTCAAGTGTTTGATCTAGAAACGGGAGGGGAAAATGGTCCTTTCTAGTCATGGAGTTGAGTTTTCTATAGTCTATGCACACACGCCAACCTGTTTGGAGGCGGATTGGGACTAACTCATTCTTCTCATTTTTCACCACAGTAACTCCGGACCGTTTAGGAACGACCTGAGTTGGACTAACCCATTTTGAATCAGATATTGGATAAATAATACCTGCATCCAGCAATTTGAGCACCTCTTTTCGAACCACTTCTTTCATATTGGGATTTAGCCTTCTCTGCATTTGCCTCACTGGTTTTGAGTTTTCTTCTAAGAAGATCCTATGGGTGCAAATTAGAGGGCTAATTCCATGTAAGTCTGATATGGTCCATCCTAAAGCCTTCTTGTGTGCTCTCAGTACTTCCATCAACTGCACTTCTTGTTGGGTAGTTAGGCTGGAAGAAATGACTACTGGGTATGTCTCTCCTTCTCCTAGAAAGCATACTTCAACTCATTCGGCAGTGGCTTCTTTTCAGGAATGAGTGGATGACTCACAGAGGTTGATGGTTTATGCAAAGGTTCTACAGGTTCTAGCTTAGGAATCCATTGAGTCAAAGGCATCTCACTTTCATTTTTGATATCTTCCAAACAATTATCTCCTTTCACAGTTTGAGTGACAAACTCTTTCTCAAAATACTCTTCAGACAGAGTTTGAATCAAATCCACCTCTTCTATCTCACTTTCAGTGTTTTGTTGTTTGGAAATTCTGAAGATATTCATCTCCACAGTCATATTTCCAAACGACAGTTTCAAAACTCCATTCCTACAGTTAATGATTGCATTGGAAGTTGCTAGGAATGGTCTTCCCAAGATGACTGGAACTAGTGGTTGTGGACCATGATGGGGTTGAGTGTCTAGAACTATGAAGTCTACTGGGAAGTAGAATTTATCCACCTGAACTAAGACATCTTCCACAATACCCCTAGGAACTTTGACTGATCTGTCTGCCAGCTGCAGAGTGACTCTGGTAGGCTTAAGTTCTCCCAAACCCAACTGTTGATAGACACTATAAGGCAATAGGTTGACACTTGCTCCTAAATCTAAGAGCGCCTGGTCAACCTTCTGGCTTCCTATTATGCATGAGATGGTTGGACAACCTGGGTCCTTGTATTTGGGAGGAGTCTTAAATTGCAAAATGGAGCTCACTTGCTCAGTCAGAAATGCTTTTCCATGCACGTTCACTTTTCTCTTTACAGTGCAAAGATCTTTTAGGAATTTTGCATATGAGGGTGTTTGTTTGATCGCATCCAAGAGTGGAATATTGATCCTTACTTGTTTAAACACCTCATATATGTCAGCATTTTGTTGTTCTTTTTTTGTAACACTCAGTCTTTGAGGAAAAGGAGGTTTAGGATGATATTGAATTTCTCTTTCAATGTTCTTACCTTTTCCATCTTCTTTTTGTTTTTGTTTGTTTTTTTCTTCATTGTTTTCATTTTTTTCTAAGATTGGCTCCTATCCTTCTGCTTTCTCTTTCTCAACAACAGTTTGGCTTATCCTAAGATCATTTGGTTTTTCAATCACCTTTCCACTTCTTAGGATAGTTACAGATTGGACTTGTTCATGTGCATTACTTTCACCACTAGAAGATTCCACCTGATTTGTTTGCCTAACTGGGTTAGGGTTGGTTTGTGAAGGGAATCTTCCAGGTTCTCTCACACTTAGTGTTTGGGTCAACTTTGTTATTTGGCTTCTCATATCCTCCACGGCTCTATTTGTTTGCTCTTGATTCTTTGTAAGCTGGGCAACCTGATTGTTGATGCCCGTTTGATTTTGAATGAACTGATGCAAGGTGTCTTCAAAAGATCTCCTATGAGGAGGTTGGTAGGTATTGGATGAAGAACCTTGATTCTGTTGGAAGGATTGTTGATGTGCAGGGAAGGAGTTTTGAGAATGACTCCCAGCATCATGTCTCCATGAAAAATTGGGGTGATTCCTATTATTGGGATGGTAGGAGTTGTAGTTTTGATTGTTCCCGTAATAGGTTCCACTTTGATTTTGATTCTGTCTTCCCTCAAAATTGTGTGAATTATTGTTGTTAGTCTGCCCATACAATACCTCCTTGAAAGCAGGTAGAGTAGGGCATTCTTCAGTTGCATGATCCATTGTTTCACACACAGCACATTTCACTTCCACTTGTTTAACAGATTGTACCTTTTGGGGCTCCATATTTTCAACCTTTTTTGTTAAGGCAGTTAGTCTTGCATTTAGATCATCATTCTCACTCAACTGGTATCTACCTCTCGGTTGTGGATTCTCCCTTAGAGCCACCGTGTGTATTTGCGCATGTCAGAATTTTTGTTCGGTTGTTCATTCGAATGACTAGCAGAGACATTCAAATACTTGCTGAGTTTCTTTTGGCTGATCGGCTCATTCGAATGAATTTTAGTCCCATTCGAATGAATTTCATGCTTTACTGTTCCTTACACGGCGATTTTCTCGGTCATTCAAATGCAACAGTACTTTCATTCGAATGAATTTCTAATTTTTCTCTTGACTTCTTCATTGCATTCGGATGACCTGGAGAGCATTCGAATATGGAGTTCCTTGGGTTGCTTCTTATTCGAATTACTCAGCCTTCATTCGAATAGATTTCCTTTCTTCTTCAACTTCATTCGAATGACTTGGATTTCATTCGAATATGTCTTCACTGCTTCCAACGATGTGCTCATCCGAATTTCTTCTTATGCTCGGCTCATTCGAATGACTTGGATTTCATTCGAATATGTCTTCACTGCTTCCAAACGATATGCTCATCCGAATTTCTTCTTATGCTCGGCTCATTCGAATGACTTGGATTTCATTCGAATATGCACAATCTGGAGATCTTGATTTTTGTTACTTCTTATTCGAATTAGGCCAAGCTCATCTGAATACATACCCGATATCTTGCATATTCGAATGTCTGAATGATTTATTCGAATGTTTGAGCAGCTCTCTTCTGTTTTGCTCCATATTTGAATACCTTTGAAGACTTATTCGAATGGCTTTGACTTTCATTAGGACACCTTTATTTCTTGACTTTTTATTCCTCTTTCAATCATGCTTTTGGAGAGTATGAGCCATTCTTTCATCTCTTTTCCTTTTTTTGGGGTGCAACAAGCAATTCTGGAGATTTTAAGTCGATCAAATGGATTAGGAGGTAATAAAAACATAACAAATATTGCATTTTTTTAACATCAATCAAGAGGAACCTCCAGTGAAGGGCTCGATGAAGGGTGTGTGCTTCCAGTGCGAACAAGGGGGACACTTTGCGAGGAACTATCCAAAGAGGCTAAAGATTGGGTAAGTAGATGGGCCAACTGAAAAGGCGGGAGAGGTTCATGGGGGACGCGTCTACAACCTGTCAAAGGAGGATATGGGGTCAGATCCAGAGGTCATTCAAGGTACGCTCTTTATATTGGAAACCCCTGTGCATACATTGATAGACTCTAGGTCAACGCATTTATTTATGCCACATGCATTGGCTGGGAGTTTGAGATTAAAAACAAAACCTATGGAACTCTTAATAATAATTGTGACACCAACGGGTAAAAGTATGAAGTCCCTAGAAATAATGGAAGAATACGAAATTAGATTGAGTAACGTTCCATTTTGGGTTGATCTAATCTTGTTAGAAGTATATGACTTTGACAAAATCTTGGGGAAGGAATTTTTGTCCAAGAACGATGCCAATATAGATTGTCGAAAAAAAATAATGACCATAAGGAAACTCGAAGAAGAGTGGGTCAAATTTTGGGAGCAAGGTGACCCCAAGGTTATTAAAATGATTTCAGCTGTGAAGGTAGTAAAGTTGATGAGCCAAGGAGCTCATGGATATATAGCCTATGCTCGGTTGGAGAAGGAAGAATTACCAAAGCTCAATGAGGTGCGAGTAGTACAAGAATACAAGGACATGTTTCCAGAAGAATTACCGGGACTATTGTTAGTTCTATATAATGGAAAATATATCCCAAGAGGGGGTGAATTAGGATTTGGATAAATTTTTGATAGTTTAAGAACTTATAGCATGTAGAACACTATGTTTCGAAACATGAGGAAGCATGTTTCGAAATAAACCTTTCTTTTAATTATGTTTCAAAATGTAAGTAAGTATGTTTTGAAACCAAACTTTCTGTCAAGTATGTTTCAAAACCTACTATGATATGTTTCGAAACTTTCCTCTCTGTTTTTCTTATTTTGAAACTTTTAGCTATTGAAAATGATTCTTTTGAAAGCATGAACAATGAGAATAAGCAAGTAAAATAGTAAAGCAAATTGCACACAAGATGTATAGTGGTTCGGCACCCGCCTACTCCACTACCTTCAAGCTTACCCACTTGAAGGATTTTCAAACACAATCACTATCACTAGCGATCAACAACACCAAGGTTTTTACTGCGGTTCACCCTAAAACCTTACACAGTGAGTTTTTACGGGCTCAACTCAAACCTTACAACAAGATAAATAAAACTTATCTTTTACAACCCAACAATTCTAATGTACTTAAAAACCTTACCAAATAGTTATTACAAACCTATTGGTATGGAGTGAGAAGAGTTTTAAAGGATGAGAGCTTCAGTTTCAGTTTGTTTCTCCTTTTCACACCACAATGCACACCAAGAATTAATTGAAAGGATCTTCTTTGAGAGATTGTTGAAAGAGTTTTGTTTTCTTATGCTTGTGTATGTAGCAATATCTCTTGTAGGTGTGTAAACTTGTGTATTCTTGTAAGAGGTGCTTCTTATCTTCAAAGAACTGATATATACACCAACAAATAGAATTTTAACTAATTATAATCGTTAGAGACAAGAAAAAAAAAAAAGGTTTCGAAACACACATTATAGGTTTCGAAACAACACATTTTTACACAGAGGTCTCGAAACATACATATCATGTTTCGAAACATCCAGCCTTTATAGCTGGATATGCATTAAGAGACAGAATGAGTGGAAGATATCTTTTAAAAACAAAATGATTTTGTTTTATTCTCCACTTACAAAATATTTTAAATTAAAATATCAGGGTATGGAGATTCAGTAAAAAAGTGACTTTTAAAAATAGCTTTGGATTTAAAGTACAAAAGCATGTCGGTTTTTTAAATATTCTTCTGAAAGAGTTAGATGTTTCGAAACATGCTATGAAGGTTTCGAAACATATTTTAAAAACATATTTCAAAACATGTTGAACAAAGTTTTTAAATGCTCTACTGACAGAGATGATTGAGGTTTCAAAACATACTATGTAGGTTTTGAAACATATGCTTAGTTTTCAAACAAGTTTCGAAATACAACATATAAACTTAGCAAACATTCGAAACATGTATAGAAACATGGCAAAATCATGTTTCGAAACATGGAATGATGGTTTCGAAACATGATGCATGAATTTTGAGATTTTCAAACATTTGAACATTCGCGTCAAAACACTAGTCATGTATGTTTTGAAATATGAAAAACTTATTTCGAAATATGAGATTTTGATAAAGATTTTTCATTCTTAGGTTGGTTTTTCATCAAACACATTTTCGTATATATCAAAAAATATGATACAACAATTCTCCCCCTATTTTTGATAATGATAAAAATCTTTTGAAAAATCAATATAACTCCCCCTTAATCTTGTACGGGAGGTAGGAAACAAACCTTAGGGCGGCATGTCCTCTTCTAGCTTTACTTGAGACATTTCAACACTAGTATTTGGTGTTACCAACTGTTAGTGTTTCAAGACTTTCTTAAAAGCAACAAAAAATTTCTTAATACCAAGTGATAGCTAATCACAAATGTTTTTGTAGATTAGACATGATTCATTTTCAAAGTGAGCATGCAACCATTTTATTTTTCTTCATGTTTCTCCCCCTTTTTATCATAAGCAAAAAATATGTTATGTAAGGTAAAATGCTATTTTCTCTCCTTGAAGAAATAATATGACATCCATGAAAGCAAGCAAGATACCAAACAAAAGAAAATAGGAGTTCAATGAAAAAAAAAAAACATCCAATAGTTAATACATGCAAAAAGTATCCAAAACATCATTACATCAATCAAAATGCATTCAATCTTTCTAGAAGTCTACTTGGTCGAGGAATCCGATGAGTCCTCCTTGGAGTTGACTAGTTCTTTTAGGTTTTCTATTTGATCTCTAAGGCTATCAAGATACTCTTTCGTTTGGCAGTGGTTGTTGTCGACCTTCTCGTTCAGAATGTTGACTGCATCTTCAAAGCGCCAAGTCATGGATGCAAAGCCTTCAGTTATGATAGACTGAAACAATGCTAGTATGTTCGGTGTGACCCGTGAGGATGGGCCAGCTTCGGAGGCAGTAGGAGCATTGTTGTATTCATCTTCTTCTGTGTCCCCTTCTTCCTTAGCTTCTTGTTCCACCTCATAGCTATATCGTTGATGACGATGGATTATTTTGGTGTATTTTTGAGTCACGTCACTATATCACTATCCTATTTTGGTAAGAGACGTGCGATTAAAAAGAGTGAGTTTTGATTCAGAAAGAATGGCTGAAGATTGGATATTAGGAAAATCGGATTGAATAAACGCTGAAAGTAAGCAACCATAAGGAAGTGATTCCTTGTGGTGAGCACAGGCGTTTACCATTTTGTTGCACATGATGGAAGGAAGATGGATAGAGTCTAGCATAATTTCCTTTCCTTGGGTGTAAAACTTGATAGACGATGAGGTGTAGGATACGAAGATCAACGGATAAAGCATTTATGTTCATGAAAGGATTTTGAAGATTGGGGTTTCTAGAAATCTTCTTACATGCATCCATTGATTTGAATGTATAAGGAACGTAGATATCGCTTGTGGCTGGAATTTCCCAAAAAGTTGCTAGGGTATTAGGGTTTAATTCAAGTTTGGTATTTTGAATGAAGGTTTTAAAGCGATTCGTATAATCATGCCCATCAAAGGAAGTTTGAGCATTTGAATAGAGTATACGAACATAATCTTAAAGAATAGGATAAGTTCAAGAAGTTGTAACCAATTTCTATTTCGAAGAGTAGTGAGATAAGAAAAATTGGCTTTTCCTAAGATTTCTAGATCAAAGAGGCGACTGGGGCTTACCTCTCATTTTTTGAATGAGGACTTGAAGATGTTGAAGGCTTGTGCGGTAGGAAAGTCGTCATTGTACTCTTGGGGATGAGGAGACGGCAAAGATGGGTGCGTTGACTCTTGCTGGCGGATCTCTTTGTC
Organism: Diospyros lotus; assembly: GCF_014633365.1. Classification (NCBI taxonomy): domain Eukaryota; kingdom Viridiplantae; phylum Streptophyta; class Magnoliopsida; order Ericales; family Ebenaceae; genus Diospyros; species Diospyros lotus. The sequence continues at coordinate 25,636,644 of NC_068350.1, forward strand.
CTCACTATGATTGATTTTGAAGAACAAAGTGAGAGATTGAGAGAGATTTCAAGTGGGTATGCAAGAAAGAGAGGTTTCAGAGGCTAGGGTTTCGAAATGTACAAAAAAACTTGGGAGAAATGAAGTTTTGAAACCGTTTGGGTATTTATAATCTTGATTTTAGGTTTTGAAACATAGTACATATGTTTCGAAACATACCTCTCTGGAAATGAGGTTTCGAAACATAGACCAAATATGTTTCGAAATAAAACTCTCTGGAAAATAAGTTTCGAAACATGGGATAACATGTTTTGAAATACAACTCTCTAGAATTTAGGTTTCAAAACAGAATTTTATGAAGTTTCGAAACATGATACTCTTGAATAGGGGATGTTTCGAAACATGAAATTGATGTTTTGAAACTTCTGCTAAGAAAGACACTTAGACTCAAATTTTTGATAGAGATTTAATTAGGCTTTGATTTCCAACAAGCATAAACATGATCTAAAGTGTTCAAACTTTTTGCTATCTAATGGTTTGGTAAAGATATCGGTGACTTGATTATTTGTATCTATGACTTCTAACGTGATATATTATTTTTGAACATGATCCCTTAACAAATGATGTTTGATTTCAATATGCTTGGTTCTTGCATGAAAAATGGGATTTTTGGATAGGGCTATTGTACTTGTGTTGTCACACTTGATTGGTATTCTTTCTAAATGAATGTCATAATCTTCTAGTTGATGCTTAATCCAAAGAACTTGTGTGCAACATATACTGGTTGCTACATATTTAGCTTTGGTCAAGGATAAGGCAACGGTATTTTGCTTCTTGCTAGCCCATGTTAATAATGATTTACCTAGAAAGTGACATATTCCACTTGTACTTTTTCTATCAATTTTACATCCACCAAGTCAGCATCGGTATAGGTCGTAAGTTTAAACATTTTTTACTTTGGATAGAATAGGCCTAAATTTTCAGAACCTTTAATATATCTTAAGATTCTTTTAGTGGCTTTCAAGTGAGACTCTTTTGGATCGGCTTGATATCTAGCATATATACCAACACTAAACACAATATTGGGTCTAGAAGCCATTAAGTATAGCAAAGAGCCAATGATTCCTCTATATAACTTTTGATCCACTGATTTCCCTTTCTCATCTTTATCAATGACACTAGATGCACTCATAGGGGTTGATATAGGTTTATAGTCTTTCATTCCAAATTTTGCTAAGATTTCTTTTACATACTTAGCTTGGCTTAAAGAAGTTGCTTGAGATGTTTGCCTAATTTGAAGACCTAGGAAGTATGTTAATTCTCCCATCATGCTCATTTCAAATTCATTTTGCATTATTGAGGCAAACTCTTCACACAAACTAAGATTTGATGATCCAAAAATAATGTCATCTACATAAATCTGAACAAGCAATGTATCATTTATTTTCTTCTTAATGAAAAGTGTCGTGTCAATCTTACCTCTTTGAAATCCATTTTTAGTAAGAAACTTACTTAGCCTTTCATACCAAGCTCTAGGAGCTTGTTTTAAACCATATAGGGCTTTAGTAAGCTTATATACATGATTTGGATATTTTGGATCTTCAAAGACGGGTGGGTGTTTCACAAAGAGTTGCTCCGAAATGAAACCATTTAAGAATGCACTTTTAACATCCATTTGATATAAAGTGAAGTTCTTGTAGCATGAGAAAGATAATAGGATTCTTATAGCTTCCAATCTTGCTACCGGAGCATAGGTTTCATCATAATCAATGCCTTTTTCTTGACTATATCCTTAAGCAACTAATCTAGCTTTATTTCTAATGATGTTACCACTTTCATCAAGCTTGTTTCTAAAGACCCATTTTGTTCCAATTATAGGATGATCTGATGGTTTAGGTACAAGACACCAAACTTCATTCTTTTCGAATTGGTTTAGCTTATCTTGCATAGCTTTAACCCATTCATCATCATTTAAGGTTTCTTGAACATTTTTGGGTTCTACTTGAGAGATTAGAACTAGATCAATATTTAGTCTAAGAAAAGATCTAGTTGATACTCCTTTGCTAGGATCCCCTAAAATTTCATTTTCTTTAACATAATTTCTTTCTCTTGGAAATGAAACTTCTTTTCAGTTTTCTGGATTTTGGTTATTGCCTTGATCTGTTTCTTCATTGATTTGAATTTGATTCATCTTATTTGGAATGTCTTCTAGATCATCATCATTATTGCTTATTCTAGGTTTGTCATCAAACACTACATGAATTGATTCTTCTACAACCAACGTTCTTTTATTGAATACTCGATAAGCTTTGCTTTGAGATGAGTAACCTATAAATATGCCTTCATCACTCTTAGCATCGAAATTTCCTAGGTTGTCTTTACCATTGTTTAGAATAAAGCATTTGCACCCAAATTGATGGAAATGAGAGATATTTGGTTTTTTATGTTTATATAACTCACATGGAGTTCTTTTAATGATTGGTCTTAAAAATACCCTATTTAGAACATAGCATGCTGTATTTACAGTTTCAGCCCAAAAATATTTTGACAAGTTACTTTCTAGCAATATGGTTCTAGACATTTCTATAAGAGTTCCATTATTTCTTTCAACTACACCATTTTGTTGAGGGGTTCTAGAAACTGAGAAGTTATGGTGAATTCTGTTTTCTTCACAATAGGATTGAAATTCTTGATTTTCAAATTCTCCACCATGATCACTCCTTATTTGTTTTATTTTTAATTCTTGTTCATTTTCAAGTCATTTGCACAATCTAGAGAATGCTTTTAAAAGCATTAGTTTTATTTCCTAAGAATAGCACCCATGTAAACCTTGAGAAATCATCTACTATGACTAGGGTATAGGATTTTCATCCTCAACTTTGAGTTCTCATAGGGCCAAACAAATCTAGGTGAAGCAATTCTAGAGGTCTAGCTGTGCTAACAGAGTTTATGGATTTAAATGAAGATCTAGTTTGTTTCCCTTTCATACACGTATCATATACATGATCCTTTTTAAAAGTTATGTTGGGTAAGCCTCTAACTAGTTGTTTTCTAGCCAATTTGTCAATTAAGCTCATACTTGCATGTCTTAGTTCTTATGCCATGACCAAGAAAAATTTGAATTTAATGCAATAAGGCAATTTTCATGTTTAAGCACAACATCATCAAGCCAAATAACATATACATTTTTATGTCTATTTCCATAAAAAATAAGTTCATTTGATTTCAAATCATAGACTTTACATTTGCTTGATTTAAAGGTGACTTTGTGTCCTTTGTCACATAATTGACTCATACTTAGCAAGTTGTGTTTTAAACCTTCAACTAGGCATACATTTTCAACTTTTGTTCTACTTAAACCAACTGTGCCATAGCCAAGAATTTTACCTTTAGAGTTGTCTCCATAAACAACATTACCTCCTTTGTAGGTGAGAGACGAATTGATCCTTGTCTCCCCTCATGTGCTTGGTGCATCCACTATCAAGATACCACTTCTTCTTTCCTTCTTTGGATGCCAAGCTTACCTACAAGAAACACATCACATTGGTACTTTTGGTACCCAAATCTTTTTGGGTCCATCAATGTTAGCAATCACATTATTGTTAACTTTTGGAATCCAATTCAAATTTAATCTATGAGCATTTTTCCTATAAAAACATTGCTTGATATGGTGTCCTTTCTTGTTACAATAATGACAAGTTAAACTTGTTTTTCTATAGAGACCTTGATTATGTTGAACAACATGTTTTCTAAATGAATGGGTTTGTTCAAAGCCTTTTCTTTAACAAAATTAGTTGTTGAGGTAGATGGTACATCATTTATATATCCAAGACCTCTTTTATCTCCAAATGGTTTTTGATTTCCCAAAATCATTTCTAGCTTATTCTTTCCTTCTAATAATTTTTCAAATGAATCTAACAAGTCATTGTTTTTCTTTTCTAATTCTGAAAGTTTGATCTTTAAATTTGTATTTTCTTTATCCTTTTGTTCAATAATTTTCTCTAGGTCATCAAAAGCAATCTTAACATCATTGCATTTTTTTTCTTTGATTATTGAGATATCTTTCAGAATTTTGTTTTTGGCTAGGACCTTGTTATATGTGTCTAATAGTAAATTGTATTCATCTTGCAAAGAGTTAAATGAAGGAGAATTACTACTCGATGAACATGAAGTTACCTTATTTTTTGCATCTGCCATAAGGCAAAAGTTTGCGGCTTGACTTGAATCGGAGGAGAAGGAGTCTTCTTCATTCAATGTGGCTAATGACTTCTTCTTCTTGATCTTTTTCAACTTTTTGTATTGAGGACAATCTTCCTTGATATATCTTGGTTTCTTACACTCAAAACATTTTAATTCATAAGGAGTATCTTTAGAAAATTTCTTATTTTCATATGGTTTTCTTTTTGGAAATTTTCCTTTTCTCATAAGCTTGTTAAAGTGTTTTGCGAGTAAAGTAAGTTCTTCATCTTTCTCACTTGTTTCACTTTCATCTTCTTCTTTGGCCTTAAATGCTAGGGATTTCATTTTGAGCTCATTTGATTATTTTCTATTTAACTTAATCCCATGGGTTAATAGTGAGCCTAATAGATCATCCATTGTGAGAGTAGATATGTCTCTAGTTTCTTCTATGGCTGTGACTTTAGGTTCCCAACTAGATGGTAGGCTTCCTAAGATCTTATGAACCTTTTCTTCAATTTTTATTATTTTTCCTAAAGCTTGCAAGTTCGTTACAATGTCATTAAACCTTGTGAACATCTTCTTAATGGATTCACTAGCATTCATTATGAAATTTTGATACTCACTAGTAAGGATTGCAATTTTAGTGCTTTTCACTTTCTTAGTTCCTTCATGTGTTACTTCTAAGTGATCCGAAATTTCTTTGGTCGTAGTACATGAAACTACTCTATTAAACTTAGCTGGACTTAATGCACAATATAATATGTTGACAGCTTTAGCATTTGTCTCATTAGTGTGTTTTTCTTGTTCATTCCAAGTTTTCGTAGGAGGTTTTGGTTATGTAACCGTACTAGATATACATGTATATAGTTCAGTATTTTGCATCAAGAAATACCTCATTCTTGTTTTCTAGTAGGTGTAGTTCGAACCGTCGAAATAAGGCGGCCTTGAGGTGTTTTGTCCTTCCAACTTGAAGTTGGTGTTGAATGCCATTTGGATCTTTGCTCTTGAGTGGTTAGACCTACAAAACACCTAGAGACCTTGCGCTTTGATACCAATTGTTAGTTTTATATAATGGCAAATATATCCCAAGAGGGGGCGGGGTGAATTGGGATTTGAGTAAATTTTCGATAGTTTAAGAACTTATAGCATGCAGGACACTATGTTTTTAAACATGAGGAAGTATGTTTCGAAATAAACTTTTCTGTTAAGTATCTTTCGAAATATAATTAATTATGTTTTGAAACCAAACTTTTTGTCAAGTATGTTTCAAAACATTCCTCACTATTTTGCTTATTTTGAAAATTTTAGCTTTTGAAAATGATTCTTTTAAAAGCATGAACAATGAGAATAAGCAGGTAAAATAGTAAAGAAAATTGCATATGAGATTTATAGTGGTCCGGCACCTGCCTACTCCACTACTTTCAAGCTTACCCACTTGAAGGATTTTCAAACACAATCACTATCACTAGTGATCAACGACACCAAGGGTTTACTACAGTTCACCCTAAAACCTTACACAGTGAGTTTTTACGGACTCAACTCAAACTCTACAATAAGATAAATAAAACTTATCTTTCACAACCCAACAATTCTAATGTACTTAAAAACCTTACCAAATAGTTATTACAAACATATTGGTATGGAGTGAGAAGAGCTTGAAAAGATGAGAGCTTTGGTTTCAGTTTGTTTCTCTTTTTCACACCACAATGCACACCAAGGATTAATTGAAAGGATCTTATTTGAGAGCTTCGTTTGCTTGTCCTTGTGTTTGTAGCAATATCTCTTATAGGTGTGTAAACTTGTGTATGCTTTTAAGAGGTGCTTCTTGTAACACCCCGGCTTCTATAACCAAGAGGCTCATAAACATATCTGGGGTGTTAAAGGAATCCTGATATACAGAAGCTAGAATCGAACCTGAAGGGGTAGGATTCCTACTAGTTACATATATAACTTGCATACAACACTTATAATACAACCACAAAATACAAGGTCCGGTACATACTTTAATTAAAGTAATTCTAGGTACCATTCATATTACAACAAGTAGCTTGCACACAGTATTGGAAACTAAAGTACAAGATCTAAACATCTATCATCTTCTTACCTTTTCCAAAACTCAAGCTCGGGGTACCTCTATAGTAAAAATTACCTGGGACGTCGAATATCCCAGGAGTATGAATACTCAAGTCAGATAGCTATATCTAAGTGAGGTGGTTCGTGAAGTGAAGAAATAAATGCAAGAACAAGCCAAAAATAATGATGATATGTTATGCAATTTCTTCCCCTCTATGGACACCAATTCCAGGGCGTTGCAATCACCCTCGCGCTGACATGTCCAACACACCAAATCCATTTCACGGTCCTCGACAGTACATGTCAACCCCCCGAACTTGCCACAGCCATAAATGCAACGAAGCACAATGAACATAAGAAAATTATGCATGAAACATAAGGAAAAGTGAGATGCAACCACAAGCCTCACACAAATGTAAGCAAACATGATCAATATGTATCAAATAGATGCATAAACCACTCACCGTAGCTTCTCACTTTTCGATTGCACAAATTTAAGGCCGAACGTCGCTCCAAGTGAACTGTTCTATAAAAACTGAGACCTTTTAGTAGCCAAAACTAAAATATTTTTAGATAAGTAAGTATCCACTAAAAATAGGAGGTTACATGAAAAATTTCAAGCCCAGAAAGCCTCTCATGCGCCAACATGCACGGCCACAAGGGGATGCCACGCGCCTGGACGCGTAGCCCTGTTGGGTGTGTGTGGCGGGCGCACACGCCGCACAGACTTTAGACCTCGAAAATTAAAACGGCCATAACTCTCTCATTTTAACTCCAATTTGAGTGCCGTTTGAACCTACGGACTCCTTTTTTGATGCTCTACGTGATTAAAGAAAAAAAAATTAGATTACCTCACAGATTTGGTGACTATTTGAAAGGATTTCAAGGCGGGCTCATATCTTCCGGCGGCTTACTTTCGGCTTCAACTCGGGCAGAGTTTCCTTCCCTTCTTTCTAGCAGAGTTTACCCGCTTGTATATGCTACCTACCCCCTTCAAAGTGGTGCCCAAAATCTTGGCAAGTGATTAGTATATATAGTCACCTTAAACCAATGAGAGCTTGCCACTTGGCTCCATGGATTTGTGCCATTTGTCTTCCTAATTATGAGAGTCCCCTTCTCTTAACAAGTGTCCAATGTATCGAGGGTTTATCTTTCCTTGCTTCATACCTTGGTACAGAACTTGGGAGGGTAAAATTTTCAGGTACACCTTATCTCCGAGTTAAAATTCCAAATTTCTCCTTCGATTGTCTGCATACGATTTCTGTCGACTTTGGGCTAGTTTTATTTGTTCTTGAATTATCTTGACTTTCTCATTTGTCTCTTGCACTAATTTTGGGCCTGTGAATTACCTTTCACCTACCTCTGTCCAGCACAGGGGCGTCCTACACCTTCGGTCATAGAGAGCCTCGTAGGGTGCCATGCTAATACTGCTATGATGGCTGTTGTTGTATGCAAGCTCCACTAGAGGAAGGTGTTCCTCCCATCTTTTAGAGAAGTCGATTATGCAGGCCCGTAGCATATCTTCCAAAGTTTGGATCATTTGCTTAGATTGTCCATCTATTTGAGGGTGATATGCTATACTCAGGCGTAACTGTGTTCCCAGACATTTCTGTAAGCTTTCCCAAAATTGAGAGGTAAACCTCGAGTCCCTATCAGACACAATACTTACCGGATACCATTAGGCCAACTAGCTAACTAGTTGTCCTACCCTCATGGGTATAAAGTGAGTGGACTTTATCAATCAGTCCACTATCACCCATATTGCATCGTTGCCCGAAGGTCCCCTTGGTAGTCTAGTAATGAAATCCATAGTGATATGTTCCTATTTCCACTCAGGAATCTCTAGAGGTTGAAGTCTCCTAGCAGGTCTTTGATGCTCGATCTTTATCCTTTAGCAGACATCGCATCGGGCTACATGCCAGGCTATGTCTTTCTTCATTCCTGGCCACTAGTAAAAATTCCTCAAATCATGATACATATTAGTAGCACCAGGGTGGATAGTGTATTTAGCTCGGTGTGCCTCATTCAGTATAGTTTACCTTAGTTCCCTGACTTTGGGCACATAGATTCGATTCCAGAATCACAAGATTCCGTCTACAAGATTAAAGTTTGGCTTTTGACCTGACCCTAGTCATCAACCCACAACTTTATCCTTGGGTCTTCCAAGAAGCTTGCTAGATCTGTTATACCAGACGAGATCGAACTGCCAGGCCAGCAAAGAAAATAGATGTTTTTGCTGGAACTGCATCCACTGTCAATCGGCTGAAAGCCTCCATCAGTTCCCATTCTCGAGCCATCATATTGGTCAGCAGTGTAGGCCCTTTCCTACTTAGTGCATCAGCCACCACATTGGCTTTCTCGGGATGGTACTGAATTGAACAATCATAGTCCTTTAAAAACTCCATCCACCGTCGCTGCCTTATGTTCAAATCTTTCTAGGAAAACATGTACCTCAAGCTCTTGTGATCCGTGAAAACCTCGAACCTTTCCCCATACAAGTAGTGCCACTAAAGCTTCAAGGAAAACACAACCGTTACTAGCTCTAAGTCATGGGTAGGATACTGTAACTCGTGCTTCTTCAATTGTCGTGACCCATAGGCTATCACTCTTCTGTTTTGCATGAGAACACATCCTAACCCGATTTTCGAAGCATCAGCATAAATAGAGAATCCCCTTAATCCTTGAGGCATTGCTAGAACAGGGGCAGATGTTAATCTGTCCTTTAACTCATTAAAGCTATGTTCGCACACCTCACTCCATTCGAACTTCTTTTCTTTTCTTGTCAATTGTGTAAGTGGCAAGCCAATTCTAGAGAACCCTTCCACATACTTCCTGTAATACCCAACTAATCCCAAAAAGCTACGCACCTCAGTTACTGTCTTTGGTTGCTTCTAGTTTCTTATCGCCTCGACCTTTAAGGGATCCACATCCATTCCTTCTTTAGATATAACATGGCCTAAGAAAGCCACACTGGTCAGCCAAAACTCACATTTTGAATACTTGGCATATAGTTAATGTTCCGTAATGTCCCCAAAATAATCCGTAGATGCACCTCGTGCTCCTCTTCACTAATTGAATAAATTAGGATGTCATCAATGAACACAATAACAAATCTATCCAAGTATGGTTTGAACACCCTATTCATCAGGTCCATAAAAGCTGCTGGGGCATTAGTTAACCCAAACAACATCACTAAATATTTGTAGTGTCCGTACCGATATCTAAAGGCAATTTTTGGTATATCCTTCTTTTTAATCCTCAATTGATAATATCCTAACCTCAGGTCAATTTTTGAAAATACCTTTGCGCCTTGCAATTGATCAAATAGTTCGTCAATTCTGGGGAGCAGGTACTTGTTTTTAATAGTTACCTTATTCAACTGGCAGTAATCTATGCACACTCTTAAGCTCTCATCCTTTTTCTTTACAAATAGTACATGTGCTCGCCATGGTGACATACTAGGTTGAATGAACCCCTTATCCAAAAGATGTTGCAATTAGCCATTTAACTCCTTTAATTCTGCAGGGGCCATTCTATAGGAAGGTATAGATATAGGGTCTGTCCTAGGAACTATGTCTATTGCAAACTCAATTTCCCGGTGAGGGGGTAATTCGGGTAGATCCTCAGGAAACACATCAAGAAATTCATTCACCACCGGTACTTCACTGAGTTCAATCTTTTTATTTTCTAGTTGTACACACGCCAAGTATCCACAGTGTAACGCCCCGCTCCCACTTACGGGTGTTACTCATGAACAATTACCCAAATTGTCCACCTGCTCGGCCTTTGGTGAAGGGTGGACTATGTTTCAAGACAAAACGCCCTAGGTGAGAACTAGGCTCGTCCTTCGGTTCCCTCAACCCCAGGATTCACTAGTAGAATTGGGCTTCAACCACACTGCATTTGGTTGGAAAGAAAACCACTTTAAGCTGCCCAATTACCATTTTCTCATTTATCTTAATTCTTTTTTCCATCCAAGAATTTTGCCAGCTTCATAAAATCACCATTTCAACCAATCCATTGATTGATTTCCCATTTCTGGAGGAGAAACTCATCATTTTCAATTTTTCAAAATTTTGGCATTATTCTCCAAAAATGACCGAAAAATCCCTTTATTTTGAAAATTCCTCCGGGGCCTAAAATTAATTAAGAAATGGCCTAAAATCCCCCCAAAATCCAAATTTAAAAAAAAAAAATTGGCCGGCAGGGCCTACTGGTGCACCCGGGGCCCGCGCGGGGCCTCGTGGTGCGCTGGCCGCGCATGCCGCGCGCGGTCACGGCAGCCCACACGCGCCTACCTGCACGCGTGGCCGCCAATGTGGCCCTGCCCGCGCGCAGGCTGCTGCCTGCTTGCTGCTGCTTCTGAAATTTTTTTTTTTTCTCTTGGGCCTTTAAACCCATATTTTCCAGAAAATTACACACCTCTAAATGCATTTAAAATATCCACTTCTCCCATTCCAAAGCCTTTTTTTCTTCCCAATTAAGGCTTAAGCAATACCCTTGATGCTTCCATAACAACTCATACCAAAAGTGAGATTTAACCTAGGCTTCAACATGCCATAAACCTCAATCTTATTTCAATTTAAAATCAACACTTCAAAAGAAAATACACTCATAACTTTGGATTTAGAAAGCCTTTATCAATCAAATAAGTTTACATTTCTTCAATCAACACCATAACCTAGGCTTCCATAAGCCATAAATTTACAACAAAAAGTATAATACACCATGAGCTTCAACCACAAGCTTGTAACTTTTCCTTTTCTCCTTTGACATAAGAACAACCTACAAGGGGAGGATAAAACCTCATGAGCTCAAAAGCTCAGTAAGGGTGCATATGCAAAGTAAATACAAGCATAACAAGTCTATGTAATGGCAAATGCATGCAAGCATGGTTAGGTTATTCCATCCTCACAACCCAACATGGTTTGAGGCATCAACCTACCACTTCTTTCCCACCCCCATGGCCATAGGTCTCATATACAAGTAAAGCATGTGTAATACCCGGTATTACATGGTATTGAAAAATAAATAAATTTTGATTATTTTGTCAGGACCTCGGGTGGTCCAGGAAGGCCAAAAATAAATTTCGAGCAATTAATTAATAAAATTGTCAAATTGACGGCTGGGAGTGCCTCGGGAGTTGGATGTCCAGGGAAGAGGACAAGAGATTGGTGAGTGTCTCGAGATGAGATTAATGACGCTAGAAGCGGTCCGACCGGGAATAAATTTTGTATAAGCCCGAGTGGGTGCCAATACCGAATAATCGGAGGGGACTTTCGGGAAGCTGAGGGCACCCTAGGGGTGGTCCGGTTTTGAGAATAAGGCAACCCTTAAGTGTTTTCGGGTCGAATAAAGGTCCCGTGCAGGTGCAGGGACGAAGTCGGTATTCCCGAGTAACGGTCGGCTATTAATTTTTGATAAATCGAGATGTGGTGTGGCTTGATGATAATTTAATTAAGCCTTGGAGGGTCAAAGTGTTATTATCAAAAATCCCAAGTGTAATTAAATTTCCTAAATTGTGATTATGGAAAATTTGGAGGGATTAATAAGTAATTTTAAGTGTATATATATATATGCTGGTGCGTGAGAGTTGCCACCCATTTCAAAATTTGAAATCCAAATCAGAGAGTGGGAAACAGAGAGCTCGGCAGAGAGAGATCGAGCGATTGAGGAAGAGATCGCGAGTGAGAGCTTGCGAGAGAGAGGTGCTGGCCGGATTTGCTAACCGAAGGCAGCAACCATGGCTGCCGTTTGATGGCCGAAACAGAGAGAGCAGAGGAGAGTGAGAGCTCGTGGCCAAGGGGGAGAGCATGGTCGAGAGAGTGAGAGCATGAGAAAGAGAGAGATAGCGATCGAGAGATGGCCGGTTAGAGGCTGCGTGATGCAGCAGTGGCCATGGAAGCAGCGTCGACTTGATGAAGCCGCGGCCATGGCCGCGGGTGCAAGAGCTCGGGGTGACGAGGGAACCAGCGAGGGTGCGATGAAACTCATGAGGGGCCGAAGTGGCCGCCTTGGTGCGTCGATGGCCGGTCGAGACCCGCGGTGATGGCAGCGGCGGTGCGTGCAAGCTGCTCAGGGGAAGCTTCCATGGCAGCTCGTGATGGCAGCAGCCAAGGCGGGCGAAGGCTGGTTCAATGGCTGCAATAGCGCGATGGTTGGTTACAGCGGCTTGCGGGGGAGCGAGCAATGGCGGTGAAAGGCGACCGCGATATGGCGGCCAGGAGCTTCGACCGGCAGCCATGGCGGACGCGAGGATGTGCAGCGGCTGCTGTGCGCGCGGGAAGCCGGTGGTGGATGTTGCTCACAACGGCGGCGGTAGCGGTACAGTGGTGGAGGCCGGCGGAGCCAAGCGGCGGCATGCGCAGACGCTATGCACGCCGTGGGAGAAGAAGAAGATTAATGGAGGAAGCAGCTGCGGGAGTGAATAAACGAAGAAGCTGGTGAACAGTAGAGAATGAAGAAAAATAAAGAGAAAAGAAAAAGAAAATTAGAAAAGAAAATAAAAGGAAATTCTAGAAATTAAGGAAAAAAGGGAGAAAAATGCCACAAAATTCCAGAAAAATGGAGGAAGAGTCTGGAAACTATTTTGGGGCACAAGGAGCATGTCGAAAGCTTGAAAATGGGATTTTGGGCATAAGTGGCAGCTCGGGAGCCAACGCCGGTGTGGGCGTCTAATCGATTTTCTCCTTCAAATTAGTTGAGGTAAATTAATTTAATTGTTTTCCAGTTATTTTCATTATGTGAGATATTGAATTGTGTTGTATTGTTGGATTAAACCCTGGGTCGGGGTTGATTGGAATTTATTGACGGTTGGTGTATGCCGTGGTTAGTGTTGATGCGTGATTTTGCGGTGTAAGCAAAAACGAAGGCGTTGATTAATGCTTAATATGTTGGGGTTGTGTGTTGTATCTAAGTTCGACCGAGAAGGTAGTGATCCTAGAAGGACCCGAGGTTCGGGCTGGCGTTCTCGCCGAGGCTGAGATGAGGCTCCGAGCCAGGTAAGGGACGGCCCCATGTGGAGGTGGCCATGCAAATTGGTAAATGTGTTTAATAATGTTTTTACGTTGCATTGGCATGTAGTGGTTATATCTTATGTGATGCAAGCTCTAGTGGACCTGTGGCCATAAGGAGGACTAGTGGTAGGGGCTGATAGGTTGATGCCTCAAACCTTGGAGGGTTGTGAGGATGTGTGGGCCTAGCCTCATTTGCATGCATTTGGCATACATAAACATGATTATATTCATATTTACATGCATTACACCCTTACTGAGTCTTTATGACTCATGAGGTTTTACCTCATGTGTAGATATTACAAGTCCAGAGGCAAGCAGGGATGGCACCGGGAAGCTGTTGTGGCAATTAAATTTGTTGCCTGAGATGTGTTGTTGTGTATTCCCTTGTAAATTTTTATACGTATTCATGTAATTGAGTGTAAGCGATATTGAGCATTAGATGTATTTAATTGTTATAATCATCATAGTGTGATAAATGATTGTGACATTGCTTGTTGAATGTGGCATAGTCGGTAAAGCCAAGGTTCGGACCGAGTCAAGATCAGCAAGGTATGTTCTCATAAATCCCCAATACTCAGCGAAGTGTTTGTATGCTAGCCTTGTGCCGGGGTCACCTCTGGCTTGCTATGGGGTGAGCTAAAGAGAGGTGAAGCTCACTCGGGTTTCGGGTCTTGGTCCGCTGGATTTTTCTTATTTGAGTTGGGACGGATTCCTGAGTGGAGCGAAGGAAAGGACGAAGCCTAGTTCCCACCTAGGGCGTTTCCTATTGAAACATAGTCCAACCCTTCAGTTGTGGTTGTCGGGTGAGTAATCCGGTCGATTATTTACCAGTGGCGCCCGTAAGTGGGAGCGGGTCGTTACAGCATGCAAAGAGATACATAAAAAAATTATGCAACCTACTTACAATGCAATGCAAGGCCTCCACCACATGGGGCCATCCCTTACCATAACATTCTTCTCTTTGAAGCGAGCTCCCCCATCCTCTTCTCCCATCTAGGATGACATTCCAACATGCCACTTACTTTACATACTAACATATTAAAGTAAAGAGAAGGAAGAAATAAACTTACTTTGATTCCTTCATCTTCTTCTCTCTTTTCTTCTCCTTGGAAGACAACTCTTTCCTTCCTCTCATTTCTTTCTCCAAATGGCCAAAGGAAGAGAAGACTTCCTTACTTTCCATTTTATACTAGTTTTCCATATTTCAAGAATGCATCCTAGCCATTCACTAAAGGCACAATCCATGTGCTTAAGGGAAAACTAAATCTCAACCATCCATTTTAATAAACAAGACTTCTCTCTTGGAGAAAACACAAGAAGCACAATCCATGTGCTCCCTTCTTTTAAAATCCAAGCCTTTGAATTTTCAAGAATCATCCACTACCCTTGGATCAAGTCCCATAAATAGATTTCTTTTCTATTTATTTAATTTGGACTAATTTCAAGACAAGGCTTGAAAGACATGATTACATTCTTTTCCATTTAAATAAATCCCACAATTTTCCAAAGCATTAATGGGTGACCATTTTCCTATTTTCTTTTTGCATTTATTTAAATCTCATATTTTCCAAGGCATTAATGGTGACCATTTACCATTTTCTTTTGGATTTACTTTAATCCATATAATCATGCCTCTCATTTAATGCTTGAAAGACCAAATTCATTTCTTTTTGCATTTAATTAAATCCTTCTCCAAGTCATAAATCCACATATATATATATATGCTCCCACATTTCTAATATATATTTTTCTCTCAAATTTCCAAGATTATGCCAAGTGTCACTCTAAGACACAAACTTGGCTTCCAATTCTTTATCTTGGTCCTCCATGTGGCATTACCACATTAATTCACCATTTTAGGGAAAAATTAATTATTTTCTCAAATAATTGCATATTCTCCATTTTCCTTATTTTCCAAAATTAAATTCCTTTATGGAAATAGATTCCAAAATTCTTAAAATACCCTTTGCGAATTTATTAATCCCATATATCTCCACATAAATATCAAATTGAAATTTAATTCACTTACATACCTAATTCCACATAGGAATTATTTTCAATTCACCAAAATACCCTTTTATTGGATTTCACTATCCAAATTACCAAAATGCCCCTCTCAGAGGACACCATCATTCTCAAGGATCCAACACCTTCTCAAGGGTATTTTTGGAAGTTTTTTGACTCCCTTTATCATTCTCTTAACACCGGTAACACCAGGTGTTACACATAGGCTCCTTTCTCTAACATTTTAACAGCCTGTAGGGCTGATACCTATTTAATTCCACTTCCCATGTTTTATCCTCGAAATCTTTCCCTGTTTCCCATTTTCTCCTCGTAAGTCCACTATTTTCGTTTGACAATCAATTATGGCATCATATTTAGACAGAAATTCCATTCCTAAAATTAAATCAAAATCTTAAAATTCTAAAGATGTGAGTTCAACCCAAAATTCGTTATCTCCCAGCACAATTCGTCCCTTCTTATACCCGGTGTAAGTTTCTATTTGCTTTCCCAAAGGGGTGGCAACTATCATTGGGTAATCCCGTTTCTTTAATTCCAATCCCAAGTGTCTTCCCAATGTAGGTGAGATGAATGAATGAGTGGACCTTGGGTCAACTAACATGTGCACTGGAGTGTTCAGAAAAATCATCGTACCTTGTATGATTATCGGATCAGTGTTGGCGTCCTCTCGAGTCAAATTGTACACTCGTCCTCGACACGGCTCCACGCCTCCTTTGGGCGCTCTAACTTGATTGGCCTCCCCTTGCTGTGGGTAATCAGGTGAAATATGGCCGGGTTTTTCTCATTTGAAACATATGAGTCCCTTCGGACAATCCAGAGCCAAGTGATCGTTGCCTCCACATGAGTAGCATCTCTGGGTCTCGACCTTACAAGGCCTGCCGGGATGAGATTTTTGGCATTTGGGACAAGTGTGTTTGGGCTTGAAATTCTTTCCTCAAACACCTGAGCCTTGCCTCTTCTCAGATTTTGGGTCCCCAGACTCTTGTAACTCCGCCTTTAGGGTATTTAAATGGTGAAAGTTTCTTTCCATCGTGAGGGCTTGAAGAACCACTTCAGCATAGGTTCGTGCTCCTTGCGAACTTAAAGCCAGCTGGATGTCCAGTTTTAGCCCTCTAAGAAATTTCTGGGCTTTAGCTTCCTCATCAAGATTATAAATAGGCACATATTTGATTAATCGGGAAAAGTGGTCCTCGTACTGTGCAACAGTCATATTCTTTGTTTGCTTCAAGTTCATAAATTCTCGCCCTTTCTCCTCTTTCTTGCACAAAGGGAAGTATTTGGCATTAAAAAGCTCCTTAAACTGCTCCCACGAAACAGTGGGTATACCTTGCCCCTCAGAATCTTCCAGGGTCCTCTTCATCATTTTCCACCATTGGTCTGCCTCATCTCGAAGTTGGAAATTGGCACAACTAACCTTGTCCCCTTCATCACAGCCGATGAAATTGAAGATCTTCTCGATCTGCTCCACCCAATACTCACTTTCACAAGGATTGGCTCCTACCTTTCCCCGAAAAATAGGTGGGTTCAGACGCTGGAACCAGTCGCTAACATCTGGGCTTCGGGAAACGATCTATCCCAATGGCTGAGGAGGTTGCGTCCCTTGCATGAACGTAACCATATTTTCCATAATTCGCTCAACTCGACCCATCCGATCCCCATCTTCTTGATTCCTTTCTGGGGGCGGTTCTCTTGAGGTACCTTTAACCTTTCCTTTGAGGCCTCAGTCCTTTGTTCGCAATTTCGGGTTCGTCGAGTGTTCACCATCTCAAAACATGCAATCATAAGATTAACACATCCATTCAGGTTTTGAAGATCCAACTATAACTATCAAATAGGTTAATCTACAGTCGTATACCTCGAAGGTTTCTAGTTTTTTTTTTTTTTTAAGCTCGACGATCCTGCAAAATATTATAAATGGTCACTTCACTTCCAATGTCATTTAGAATCTCGGATGCAATCTTGCACCCTCTTAATGATCTTGCTATCCCAAATCTCACTTCCTCATAAATCTCACAAACCCCAGGTTCCTTACTAACTGTTGAGAGAACTTCACAATACATTAGGTAGTCAGTTATTCATGCTGACCTAAAGCCACCAAGTGATAAACACACTTACGTTGTCCCATCACTAGTATTGACCTTAAGGGATCTTAGGGTCATTACACATCCATCCAACCGTCATAAGACTTCCAAGACCAGTAATCACAACAATTTCACACATCCTACCATAGCTTTTATTTAGGCACGTACTGTAACACCCAGTAATCCTGGTGATAAGAGAATGAGAATAGAAGTGAGAAAATTCAAAAAAATGCCCTTGGGAATGTGAAAGATTTTGAGAATGATGGTGCCCTATGAGAGAGGGGTATTTTTGTAATTTGGATAGTGAAGTCCAATAAAAAGGGTATTTTGGTAAATTAGAAATAATTCCTATGTGGAATTAGGTGTTTGAGTGAATTAATTCTCAATTTTGTATTTATGTGGAGATATATGGGATTAATAATTCACAAAGGATATTTTGGTAATTTTGGAATTAATTCCATAGAGGAATTTAATTATGGAATATTGGGAAAATGGTGGATATTCTATTATTTATGAAAATAATTATTTTTCCCTATATTGGAGAATAAATGTGGTAATGCCACATGGATGGTGGAGATGGAAGCTTGGAAACCGAGGTTAATGTCTAAAGGTGACACTTGGCAAAGTCTTGTTCAATTATAAATGGGGTGATTTAATTAAATGCAAAAGAAAATTATTTTAGTTTTTCAAGCATTTAATGAGAGGCATGATTATATGGATTAAAGAAAATCCAAAAGAAAATGGTAAATGGTCACCATTAATGTTTGGAAAAAATGGAGATTTTATTACATGAGAAAGAAAGCAATTATGTCTTTCAAGGCTTGTCTTGAAATTAGTCTAAATTAAATAAATAGAAAAGAAAACTATTTGTGGGACTTGATCCAATGGTGGTGGATGGCTCTTGAAAATACAAAGGCTTGGATTTAAAAAGAAAGGAGCACATGGATTGTGCTTTCTCCAAGAGAGAAGACTTGTTTACTGAAATGGATGGTTGAGATTTAGTTTTCCCTTGAGCTCATGGATTGTGCCCTTAGTGAATGGCTTAGATTCATTCTTGAAATATGGAAAACTAGTATAAAATGGCAAGTGTGGAAGACTTGTCTCCCTTTGGCCATTTGGATAAAGAAATGAAGAAGGAAAGAAAGAAAGATAAGGAAGTCTCCCATGGAAGAAAAGTGAAGAAGAAGAAGTAAGGGATTCAAGGTAAACTTTATTCCTTCTTCTCTTTATTTTAATATGCTTGAATGTAAAGTGAGTTCTAGTTTGAATGCCATCTTAGATGGGAGAAAATGGTGGTGGGAGCTCTCTTGAGAAGAGGATTTAAAGCTTCAAAGAGAAGAATGTTAAGGTAAGGGATGGCCCCATGGGAGGGTGGCCTTGCAATGTGTTGTAAGTATGTTTCATAAATGTATATGTTGCGTTTGGCATGTTCTTTTTGAAGGATCATGAACGAGGAAACAAAGCATGCAACGGAAGCGTTTTAATCAAAACAAAACTTTCCTCGTATTGATAAGAATCTAGGAGACTTACTTTTGCGGCGGATTACCGGACGGAATGGAGCGATGGGAGCTTCTTCGCGTGGTGGAGACGACGACTGTCCTGCTAGCCTTCGGCTCCGTCGCATCAGAACTCAAACGCACCCTTTCGATCTTCCGGAGTATGACTCGAACTCGTGGCCTCTCTTCGGTGAAGAAGAATGAAAAATGACTTAGATGAAAAAACAACCAAAGAGAGATATATATAGGGAGAACCCTAGGGTTAAAACCCTAGTGGGCCAAACCCTAATGGGCCAAGATCATTTAATTAATATCTAATTGGGTTAGCCCAATTAATTAATTAAAAACCCTAATGAACTATTATTTTATTCTAGCCCAATGGACCATTCTGAATAAAATAATTCTCTCTCAATGTAATTCATCCAACAAGCCAAATGTATTAAAAAATACATGAGTTACATCGACCTACCCCGGGGACCAAAAGACAAATTATTCACGACTACTAAAATGACCAAAATATCCCTGCTACCTAGTAGCTATATTTTGTCATTCTAAGTGTTCCAACTATCACCATATGGTAACACTGACCCCACGAATAATTTTGCATATGCCATGTCTTTGACCTACTAGTGTAATGACGAAAATACCCCTCTGCGTAACACCCATCATTTAGAAAGGAATAATGTACTAACACCTTTCTAAATAACTTCTACCATCCTTAGATCACTAGTCCAATAATCCGTGACTACTCGAATGTACTTGCTTATCACTGGGAGCTACCCAGAAGCACACACTTTTAAGTCACGTTCCCAGGGCCCTGGATTATTCGATTATTCTTGGACAATCACAAGGGGGTGAATCACAGAAACTATCTTGTATTAGTCTGTCTTAGCTAATTAGAAACCATACTCCCAACTCAAAAGGATATTGATCTTTGATAGACCTCATCTACAATGAATCTAAGAATATAGCTCTAGGTTCACTAGACCACCAACTAATACTCAAGTATTAGAGTACTCGTCCACGTAATAACAGTGATAGACTAGCTCCATGATAATTAGTACTTTGTCATTAGCTTCTATCACAGGTCCACTCTACGCATTCCAAATGCGCTTGTACAATTAGAGTAAACGGACTGTTTACTGGCTAAGGCAAGCCATCCTCCATTAGGATCTATTGCACAATGATCTTATCATGATAGAATGCCCAGTTCTATCAAAAGATCAAGAGTAATATTTTCTTGCTTATTAAGTATCCATGATTCATGCCTAACTGTGAAGAACGACCCATCACATGAATCACTTACTTAATAGCATGGACACATTTCCAACAATTAAATGCAAATAATATATGTGCCATAAACTGAATAAAAGAAACATCATTACCATAAATTAAACAAAACGTGTCTTTAGGGCATACATTTCCAACAATCTCCCACTTGCACTCAAAGACTATGAAAATCCATAAGTTCAAAATCCATAAGTTCCCACCCCTATGACATCTAAGTGTCTTCGAAAGACCTTCTCTGCCAAAGGCTTGGTGAAAGGATCCGCTAGATTGTTTGATGTAGATATCTGGTCCACCACTATCTCATTCTTCTGGATGAACTCCCGAATGAGGTGGTACTTCCTCTCAATATGCTTGCCCTTTCTGTGGTTCCTTGGTTCTTTGCATTGTGACACTGCTCCGGTGTTGTCACAATAGAGTATAATAGGCTTTTCCACATGTGGTACAACTCCTAGTTCCATAAGGAACTTTCGGAGCCAAACTGCTTCCTTGGACGCCTCTGATGCTGCTACATACTCAGCTTCCATGGTGGAATCAGCAATACAAGATTGCTTGATACTCCGCCATGAAATAGCTCCTCCAGATAAGGTGAAAACATATCCACTAGTGGATTTTCTTTCATCCTTATCAGCCTGGAAATCTGAGTCTGTGTAGCCTACTGGAACTAAGTCATCAGCTCTGTAGACTAGCATATAATCCTTAGTAGCCTTAAGGTACTTGAGTATATGCTTTACAGCCTGCCAATGTGCTTCCCCTGGATTTGACTGAAATCTGCTTATCATGCCTACAGCAAAGCAGATATCTGGCCTGGTACACAGCATGGCATACATGAGACTTCCTACAGCTGAAGCATAAGGAATCCTACTCATGCGCGCCTTTTCTTCCTCTGTCTTGGGACAGTCCCTGGAAGATAAGCCCAATCCGTGTCTAAAAGGAATTAATGCCCCTTTACACTGATCCATACTGAACCTGATCAATATCTTGTCAATATAAGAAGATTGGGATAAACCTAACATTCTCTGCTTCCTATCTCTAAGAAGCTTTACACCGAGAATGTAACTAGCTTCTCCCATATCTTTCATGCTAAATTGACTTGATAGCCAAATCTTTATTGATGACAACATCCCTACATCATTTCCTATGATGAGAATGTCATCAACATATAACACCAGAAAAGACACCTTTTCACCATTTGTTTTCTTATACACGCATGGTTCATCTACGTTTGGAATAAATCCATAAGACTTTATAGACTCATCAAAACGTTTGTTCCATGCCCTTGATGCCTGCTTAAGTCCATAAATGGACTTCTTAAGCTTGCAGACCATGTGATCTTGGCCTTTCACAACATAGCCTTCTGGTTGGGACATATAGATGTCTTCACTAAGATGGCCATTAAGAAAGGCCGTCTTAACATCCATTTGCCATATCTCATAGTCATAATGACATGCTATGGCAAGGAGTATGCGAATGGATTTAAGCATGGCTACCGGTGAAAAGGTTTCCTCATAGTCGATCCCTTCTTTCTGAGTAAATCCTTTTGCAACCAACCTTGCTTTAAAGGTTTGCACCTTTCCATCCGCTCCCCTTTTCCTCTTGTATACCCACTCACACCCTATGGGTTTTACCCCTTCAGGTGTAGCTACAAGATCCCAAACCTGATTGAGATGCATAGACTCAATCTCGGCATCCATTGCAAGGCGCCACTTGTCTACATCGACATTAAGGATGTTAGTGTAGGTGCTCTAGACCCAATCAGATTGGGCATGTTGTACACTGACAATTGTAATCATGTTATTATTTGAATAAGGAGTTATTCCAATTCACAAGAAGTCATTCTATTAGTTTCTTGTTATTATTGTAATAACCAAATGAAACTAGATAGAAGTCCATATGATGTATACTGTGAATAATCTATAAAGATGTGAGATGATGCATCACAGTTTATAGACATCATTAAACGTCCCAAGTCGTAGCAATGTCAAGAATGGACATTGACAATTGCGGTAAGACTTGTATGTGCTATGTTTTTGCTATGTGATAGCAATGGGGGTCTCACACCCATAGGCATGGGGATGCCTAGACAAGTACATAGGTGACCAATGTTGGAGAACGTGTCACTGGACATGACTCGCCACGAGAATCCATTTTGGTTATATGTTGATGGAATTCTCATACGAGATGGGTGTAACTAATCCTTGGACTTGAGGTTGTCACGGTCATCTCATAAGAAGACCGGTATGCTTTGACATCGTTTCGATGGGCCTAGACAAAGGCTGCACGTGGGCGATCGTTGGGTATATCATGAGGCTTATGGAGATGGGTGCATAGCCAAGATGGGACTCGTCTATCCCTTGATAGAGGATGATGTATCTAAGGCGCATTCGGTGGATATTCACTTTAAATCCATGGCCATGGTGAAAGAGATCAATAAGGAGTTATTGATTCACTTTCTATTAAGTGAAGATATCCGAAAGACCGAAGAAAACTCATGTGATCGTTATCAAGCAACACATCGCCATACTTGAGATCACATAAGATACATTGACGAGAGGATCGTATTACACGGTAACCATGCTCGTGAAAGGTTATTTGCGGATTATGAATCCTTCTGAATAATTGGGTAGGCATGACGCCTTGCTAGAGGCCAATCTTGTCTTATGTGTTCGTACCGACACATTGCCAACATATTCGGAAGCCTAATGAGTCATACGCAATAGGCACGGTCCCTGGCTTAAACCAGGAGAGTGGACGTATGGTTAAGTGGGACACTTCGGCAAGAAGTTGTGCCGTCGTAGGTTCTCACGGAAAAAGAACAGATAGAAGTAATGACGTCGATATGACGAGGAGTCGTCTTGATGGAAAAAGTTTCCTAAAAATGGCATTTGATTAAATTAGGAAGGAGTTTCTAATTTAATGATTTTCTATTTGTTGGAGTGGCAAATAGGAAATAAAATATTTTTGGGCTTAAGTTAATATTTGGACTAAATTAGATTTGGGCCAAATATTAAATTAAATATTATATTTGGACTAAATTGGATTTGGGCCAAATATTAAAATAAATATTATATTTGGACTAAATTAGATTTGGGCCAAATATTAAATATTATATTTGGACCAAATTAGATTTGGGCCAAATATTAAATAAAATATATTTGGGCTTGAATTAGATTTGGGCCATAATATTTTATTTAACCTATAAAAGGATTGGGCCATTTAATTATATTTCTAGTTGGACTAGAATAAGCCCACTTATGATTCTAATTAAATTAGAATTAATGGGCTAGCCCAATCCATTAGGGTTTTAGAAACCCTAGGATATTTCATTATAAATATCCTTTTATAGGTTGCCCATTATGGAGGTGATTTTTGGTGTCGTTTTTCAAGAGTTGAAAAACGCATTGCCGTTCACTCTTCCCCGTTTCTTTTGGCATCGATTTGAAACGTGGGTGTTCTTTTACCGTCCATACACAAGCCGCGCAAAGGAGAAGGAGCTAGCACTCCTATTCCGCTCTCCTTGCCAACGGACGCGTGCCGCGTATCACGAGTTAGAGGCCGGACGCTTGGACGGCTCGAATCCGCGAACGACTCGATAATCTAAAGGTTAGATTTATTTATTTGTTTGTGAATGATTTGATTTCGACGTTGATCCAATCGCCGGGATCGGGGTAAGGTTCAAAATTATTGAACTACGCTGCTTGCCCCGTAGCGATCTTGCTTTACTTTCAGTGGTATCAGAGCCATCGTCGAAATATTTCAATTCCTTACGTGCGGATTCGGTTATGTTGTTATTTGTGAAATAATTAAATGATTGTTGCGTTTGTATTTTTGGATTGCAAAACATTTTTGGGTGAAGGGCAAAAGATCGTGTCTGACACGAAAAAGGGCGAAACGGGGTTCGGGGTGCATACGGATGCACCGGGGCATCGAAAGACGCAGTCGAGCGGGGCCCGCGCGCGCTGGGCACGGCCTGGGCGCGCGCAGGGGCCGCTGGGGCGCGGCCTTGCGCGCTGGTGCGCGGCCGTGCGCGCGCATGGCGCGCACAGGCGCGGCCGCGCGCGCGCAGGCGGCCCCAGGCGCTACCGCGCGCGCGCAAGGCTCCCCCATGCGCGGCCGCGCGCGCGCAAGGCGCAGGCGGCGCGGGCGCGACCCGCGGGTGCGACCCGCGACCCTTGCGCGCCCGCGCGCGGCCCTAGTGGCCCGCACTTGCCGCCCCGCGGCCTTTGCCGCGCGCCCATGCGCGCCCCATGCGCGGCCGCGCGCGCCAGGCGCGGCCCATGCGCGCCCAGCGCGCGCCAGCCGCGGCCCATGCGCGCCCTGCGCGCGCCAGCCGCGGCCTTTGGCCCTGTTTGGGCTGGCAGCATGTGTGACATGCTGCCCAGCCACCTCCCGCTCCCTCGGGCTTCGGTTTGACCGTTCCCGGGGGTCCCCGTGAAGCACCCGGGTCGACCCTTCGGTGGCCTAGTGCGTTCCGTTCTTTTTGGTGGGGCCCGGCCAAATTGTTTGGCTATTTTTATTATTTTTATCCGATCCATGAGTGTATGACACTTATGGGCCGTGATTAAAAATGGGTCAGGGCCATTAATTGGGTTATTTATTAATTATTGGGCTGCTAATGTATGTTTGACATACATTGGTTGATCCAAGGCCTGTTGAGCCTTGTTAGTTAGACTGATGGATGGAGCCCAAGCCCAACACAATTAAAACAATTTTGTTTTTCCAAAATCATACAAATTTTTCAATTTATTGAAAGCGTTTCATTAAGTTTGAAATAAATGCGACAATTAATTAACATAATCTAAATGAATCAATGTGATTGATTGCATGGGTGTATGGTATGGATCGAGTCGACCATTTATTTTATGTTGGGAATGAATGCTTGTAAATTTGGTTTTTGAAATAGGGCCTGCGTGTCCTGCCTCTCTTATACTCTGATGTACATTCTCTTCTCATCTCACTCCCCCCGAATGTAACTCGGGGTTTCTGATTCTATGTAATGTATGTAGAATAGAATAGAGTAGCGATAGTTGTAGTTTGTATGAAGAGCAAGAGATGGAGCCAAATTGAAGACAAGATTCGAAGACCAATGAAGGCTTGAAGAATGTGCTTATGAAGCAAGATGTGATTCTTCACCTAGGTTTGACCCGCTAGCTTCCCTTCTATGGCTCGAGGGGACTAGCCGTAGTTATCCATACCATACACCGGTTTGAGTCGTTTATTATGCATTATTAATTTGATTAATTGCATGTGATGAGACCTTAATAAATAAATAATAAATCCCTCATTAATATTAAGCCAACTTGCCTTCCATCATTATGAAGCATTAGGTTTCTAGCTGGCACTTGATTTGTTGAGTCACTCAAGGTCATGTGTCACCTATGATTCCTATGCTTCATGGGCCATGAGATGTCCCTGAATGATGGGTTCGACTTAACTAGAAAGGTGGGGTTTGTTGAGTCACTCAAGGCCTTACTGAGTATAGAGGCAAAGATTGGGAGTCACATAAGATGTGCTTGGCAAGGAGTTGTCAACCCAATGAATCTAGGAGTTGCATGGAGATGCAATTGGTAGCAAGTACCTACCTAATCGATCCTAACACAATTTGTTGAGTCACTCAAGGTTGTGCGAGGGGAGATGGGATCCTGGCTCACTAGGAAATCTTCCAACGGGATTTCCCGAGTTATGTCTAGAGGGTGGCAAACTCGTAGAAAATAGTGGGAGCAATCATAAAATGTTACTTCTTGCAATTTATGATTTCGTAATTCAATATGATTATAATAATATCTCTATTCAGTTGTTGATCCAGAATGTCTGGAAACATGTCGATAAGATCGATACTTGAGGGCAATAATACCTTCAACGAACTAATTTCTATGACTGGGAGATCATCTTGAGGATAGTCCTCATGTATGATAAGATTCTTTATGCGATAAAGAGTTATCTTCTTACGAAGCCACCAGTTAAAGAAATAATAGCACATTAGGCCTGGACGATGCACATGGGTGATATGATCATCGCTTGATATATCGTCTTGGCTGCCATGACCCCGAAACATAGGTCGCCACATAAGAGTTATGACGCCTATGAGATCATGGCTAGGCTCAAGGATCATCTGTTGAGAAGCATGTCATGGAGATGATATGTTTTATCAATAGGTTGCTAGAGCTGAACTTGGGTATGGATGCTGAAACTTACCTTAGATTCGCTGCTATAGTCTCTCCCTAAAAGTTATGGAAAAGACTCTTGGAGAGTGGTTGTCCATACTAAGGGAGACCGAACCTAAAATTGATTATAGGTTAAGGGAAGTGTTCTCTTAGTTGAAAGGCCCAAGGCGCACAAGGGTAAGCCCAAGAGTAAGAAAGCCAAAAAGGAAGAAGAGTTCTTCTATAGCGCAATTTGGAAGAGTCTAGAAGACTAAAACCCAAAAGGCAAAAAGGATGCAATATATCTCCACTGTGATAAACCGAGAAGTGTAGAGTAAGAAGAGTTCTACTCAAGGCACTTCAGGTATTTATGTTATTGGAATTAATCTATTTACTTCTGATCAGTCCACATGAGTATTAGATACTGGATCTAATGCTCATACTTACACCTTCGTGTATGAGCTTAGGAGTACGAGGAGATTAATAATAGGAGAAATGTACCTACACGTGGTAAATGGATCAAAAGTTGTTCCATTAGTTGTAGGGACCTATTTATTGACATTATCCACATGGCTTGTGTTAGATTTACATAACTGTTACTTTATTCCTAGTTTGACTAGGAATATTATTTCTATTTCTTGTTTGGACAATGATGGATATTCATTTTTTTATTTAAAGGACAATAGTTGTTCATTTGATAAAAATGAGTTGTTTTATGGTAAAACAACAGTACGTAACAGTTTATATGTCCTTGATGTTGATACTCCTATCAATAACATAAATATTAAGCGACTTAAATCAGATGATTTAAATAGCACTTATTTATGGCATTGTTTCCTTAGCCATATAAATGAGACTCGCACATCCAACTTGTATAGAGATGGATATCTCGGCACATTTGATTATGAATCATATGGTGCTTGCGAATCTTGTTTACTTGGTAAGATGACTAAATCTCCTTTTAAAGGAAAGGGAGAGAGGGCCACAGAAGTGCTAGAGCTTGTGCACACTGATGTGTGTGGGCCCATGTCCACCCAAGCTCGAGGTGGGTATATCTACTTCATAACCTTTACTGATGATAGATCATGTTTTGGTTATGTGTATCTTTTAAGACACAAATCTGAGACTTTTGAAAAGTTCAAAGAATTCAGATTTGAAGTAGAGAAACAAACTGAGAAAAGTATCAAAGTACTTCGATCAGATCGAGGTGGTGAATACTTGAACAGTGAGTTTCTAGATCATCTGAAGTAGAATGTGATTCTCTCACAATGGACTCCACCTAGAACATCAGAGATGAATGATGTGTCTAAGAGAGGAATAGGACCTTGTTGGACATGGTCTGGTCCATGATGAGTCGCGCTGAACTCCCTATTTCATTTTGGGGATACGCATTCCTCACTGCGATCTTTGTTTTGAACAGGGTTCCAAGTAAATCAGTTACTTAGACTCCATATAAGATATGGAAAGGAAAGAAGCCAAATTTGTCTTTCCTTAAGATTTGGGGTTGTCAAATTTATGTTAAACGTGTTGACAGTAATAAGCTACAACCCAAATCGATGAGATATCTGTTTGTGGGATATCCAAATGATATTACTTTTACCACCCATGTGAACAAAAGGTGTTTTGTTGTCAAGCATGTGATATTCCTTGAGAAGGAATTCTTAGATGTTATGGCTAGTGGGAGGAATGTTAAGCTCGAATAAGATTTGAGGCAAACCACAAACAAATACTCCCCTCTAGGAACTCGAGAAAGATCAGACATAAGAAGTTGTGTCAACTCCCCAACCTTCTACACAAGAACCTCATAGGTCGACAAGGGTTCGTTGCGAGCAAGAGAGATATGGATTTCTCATCTCGGCACATGGAGATGTGCTTCTGGTTGTGAACGATGAGCCTACTACCTATGATGAGGCAATGTCTGACATTGACTCTGGGTTATGGCAAATGGATGACAAAACAGCTTTCCTTAAAGGAAACCTGGTCGAGAATGTGTATATGACACAGCCTGACAGTTTTGTTACTCATAAACATGCAAATAAGATTTGCAACTTGCAAAGGTCCATTTATGGACTAAGGCAAGCATCCCGGAGTTAGAATCAATGTTTTGATGAAAAGATCAAAAGTTTGATTTTTCACAAAAGAGAAGTTGATCCTTGTGTTTACAAGAAGGTTAGTGGGAGCGTGGTGGTCCTTTTAGTCCTATATGTGGACAATATATTGCTCATAGGGAATGGTGTTCCCATGATGTAATTAGTTAAAATATGGCTTTCAAAATATTTTCTCCATGAAGAATTTGGGAGAAGCAGCTTATATTCTGGGAATAAGGATCTATAGAGATAGATCCAGGAGGTTGCTAGCACTCTCCCATAGCGCGTACATTGACAAGGTGCTAAAGAGGTTTAGCATGGAAGATTCTAGGAGGAGAAGTCTTCCCATGTCACATGGAATACATCTCTCCAAGGCTATGTGTTTGAAGACACAAGATGAGAGAGATAGGATGAGTCGAGCGCAATATGCCTTGGCTATTGGCTCGATCATGTATGCCATGTTATGTACGAGGCCTGATATCGCATATACTTTGAGCATATGTAGTAGATATCAAGTTGATCCAGGTTAGAAACACTGGATTGTTGTGAAAAACATTCTTAAGTACTTGTGAAGCGCTAAAGAGATGTTTTTTTTGCCATATGGAGAATAAAAGCATACCATGAAGGGGTTCATGGATGCTAGTTTCCAATTCGACCATGATGATTTTAAATCACGTACAGTCGAAATTCATATTCTGCCTATATGGCTGGGCCATGAGTTGGAAGAGTTCCAACAAGAGATAGTGGCAGATTCAACAACTGAAGTCGAATACATAACAACCTTCGAAGCAGCTAAGGAGGTTGTATGGATCCGTAAGTTCATTGATGAACTTAAAGTGGTGTCCAGCATTGTTGATCCAATAACAGTTATTGGGACAACAAAGGAGCCATCGCGTAAGCGAAGGAACCACAGTCTCATCAACGGACCAAATTTGTATTGCGATATCACCATATGATAATGGAGATTATCAGCTATGGTGACATATATAGAGAAAGTGTCGACGGATGACAACGTCGTAGATCTCTTGACTAAAGCTCTATCCAGGAGAAACATGAAAGTCATGTTCGATCATCAGGTATAAGATACATGAGTGATTGGCTCTAGTACAAGTGGGAGATTGTTAGTGTAGGTGCTCTAGACCCAATCAGATTGGGCATGTTGTACACTGACAATTGTAATCATGTTATTATTTGAATAAGGAGTTATTCAAATTCACAAGAAGTCATTCTATTAGTTTCTTGTTATTATTGTAATAACCAAATGAAACTAGATAGAAGTCCATATGATGTATACTGTGAATAATCTATAAAGATGTGAGATGATGCATCACAGTTTATAGACATCATTAAATGTCCCAAGTCGTAGCAATGTCAAGAATGGACATTGACAATTGCGGTAAGACTTGTATGTGCTATGTTTTTGCTATGTGATAGCAATGGGGGTCTCACACCCATAGGCATGGGGATGCCTAGACAAGTACATAGGTGACCAATGTTGGAGAACGTGTCACTGGACATGACTCGCCACGAGAATCCATTTTGGTTATATGTTGATGGAATTCTCATACGAGATGGGTGTAACTAATCCTTGGACCTGAGGTTCTCACGGTCATCTCATAAGAAGACCGGTATGCTTTGACATCGTTTCGATGGGCCTAGACAAAGGCTGCACGTGGGCGATCGTTGGGTATATCATGAGGCTTATGGAGATGGGTGCATAGCCAAGATGGGACTCGTCTATCCCTTGATAGAGGATGATGTATCTAAGGCGCATTCGGTGGATATTCACTTTAAATCCATGGCCATGGTGAAAGAGATCAATAAGGAGTTATTGATTCACTTTCTATTAAGTGAAGATATCCGAAAGACCGAAGAAAACTCATGTGATCGTTATCAAGCAACACATCGCCATACTTGAGATCACATAAGATACATTGACGAGAGGATCGTATTACACGGTAACCATGCTCGTGAAAGGTTATTTGCGGATTATGAATCCTTCTGAATAATTGGGTAGGCATGACGCCTTGCTAGAGGCCAATCTTGTCTTATGTGTTCGTACCGACACATTGCCAACATATTCGGAAGCCTAATGAGTCATACGCAATAGGCACGGTCTCTGGCTTAAACCAGGAGAGTGGACGTATGGTTAAGTGGGACACTTCGGCAAGAAGTTGTGCCGTCGTAGGTTCTCACGGAAAAAGAACAGATAGACGTAATGACGTCGATATGACGAGGAGTCGTCGTGATGGAAAAAGTTTCCTAAAAATGGCATTTGATTAAATTAGGAAGGAGTTTCTAATTTAATGATTTTCTATTTGTTGGAGTGGCAAATATGAAATAAAATATTTTTGGGCTTAAGTTAATATTTGGACTAAATTAGATTTGGGCCAAATATTAAATTAAATATTATATTTGGACTAAATTGGATTTGGGCCAAATATTAAAATAAATATTATATTTGGACTAAATTAGATTTGGGCCAAATATTAAATATTATATTTGGACCAAATTAGATTTGGGCCAAATATTAAATAAAATATATTTGGGCTTGAATTAGATTTGGGCCATAATATTTTATTTAACCTATAAAAGGATTGGGCCATTTAATTATATTTCTAGTTGGACTAGAATAAGCCCACTTATGATTCTAATTAAATTAGAATTAATGGGCTAGCCCAATCCATTAGGGTTTTAGAAACCCTAGGATATTTCATTATAAATATCTATATAATAAAGCAATAAGGTTTTTGAATTGTTAACACAAATGTGAGGGAGATATTTTTTCAACGGATGCGATGAGTTTTCAAAAAAATTAATGGCTGAGATCAACACATTTTCCCTCCCAAAACCATCCCATCCTCCACTCTCACGTGTTCTTCCCTCTTTGCCCAACGCACATTCATACAACCAAGTTTCTACAGTGGCCTTCAAAATTTAAAAACCTTTAGGCATTGGGATTGTGGCCGAGAGAAGAAGAGAGAGCAAATGAAGAGAGAGAGAAAAGAAATAGCAGGTGGCCGAGAGCAATCGCGAGAGAGAGACGGCCGATCGGTGGCAGCGGCGAGTCGCGGAGGAGGCGTCGGTGACCGACGATGGCGGCTAAGGCAGCAGCAGCGGTGGAGGCAGCCGAAGGCGGTGGCGGTGCAGCGAGTAGGGCGGCAGCAGTGATCGACCAATGGTCGGCGGAGTAGCGGTGGTTGGTGGAGGCTGCCAGTGGTGGTCGCGGCAAGCAGGCGACGGCGTCGGAGGCCGGTTGGGGGTCCGCCATGGCAGCAGTGGCTGCGCGCAGGCGGTCGCGTGAGGTGCGGCCGTGATGGCTCGCTGCGGAATCGACCGGTGATGGCGGTGGCGCAGCAGCTTCGGGCGGTCGCAACTGTATGTATATCCATCACCACTGTATGTATATAGTTCCTTTATGTTTAGTTCCTGTGGTGCTGTTGCTGCTTCCAATTTGGTTGCTAAGTCTTTTCGCTCCACTCAGTCACAACTTTAGATTTTGTGTTTGTATGTGCATTTATGTTATGTTATATTCTTTGCTTTTTTGTTATTCTATTTCGAAAGTCCTTTTCCTCTCTTTCTGTATCTGTTTGTTGGAAATTCCTTATCTAGATTTCTTTTCTTTTTTTTTTCCTGTTCGTTTTGCTCTAAGAGGTTGCTGATCTTCATTTCTGTCTGCCGCCGCACATGAAGCTCTAAGTCACAGTGTATGTATCTCTCATCCCTTTATTTCTGTGTGTATGTATCTCTCATTCTCTCTCTCCTGAGTGTATGTATATCGCGACTGTGTGTATGTATATATATTCCTGTAGTTTTAAAATTAATTTTTAAAGTATTTAATACTTAAATATTCTTCTTCTTCTAGAAAATATAATGTGGGTCTGTATTTGTTATATTCATACACACAGTTGTGTTAAATAATTAAAACTACAGGAATATATACATACATACACACAGTCGCGATATACATACACTCAGGAGAGAGAGAATGAGAGATACATACACACAGTTGAAAAAATTATTTTCTCAGCCATTAATTTTTTTGAAAACTCATCCCAACCGTTGAAAAAATATCTCCCTCACATTTGTGTTAACAATTCAAAAACCTTATTTCTTTATTATATAGATATTTATATAAATAAATTGCCATTTGGTCTTAGATAGATGGAGAGCGTAGTGGGTTTTTTGTGCAGCATAGTTTCTGGGTTTTGTTCTCTTGCGGGAATGTTGGACATATGTCGCTACATGCAAGCTGATTCAGATTTCTGGGTCTCTCTCTCCTTCATATTTTCTCCATGCGTCCAAGACTGCATCTGATTGTGGTGAGTTTACTGCAAATTTGCCTTTACGCATTTTCCTTCGGTGCAGTTGGATTTGATTTGATCTGTGTTTTGTTTTGATTTCATGTGCTTAGCATCCAAGTATAAATTTTAAATCAACAGTAAAAAAAATAGTATAATTTTTAAGTTTTAAATAAAAAAACACAATTGTGTGTAAATTTTAAAAAAAAAGTATAAAAAACATCACTGTTTTTTAATTTTTTTAATAATTTGACATTTAGAATTGTTTTTTATTAAATCATGGATGATCAAATATTATTTTTAGTGTGTTGAATATTTTTATCAAAAATAGAAAACATAATTCAAAATTTAATATTTTTATCTTTAGGTGTTGAATTTTTGGTACTTAAAGAAATATAAAATTGGTTACGGTGTAAATATGAATTCATTTTTAAATTTATAGATGATTCGATCATAAATCTGTCATATCTTATATATTGGGATGACTACCAATTGATTGAGAATGAGATTTTGAATTTAACTTTATGAATTTAGAAATGTAGTTCTTTTATTTTTTGCTAACTAGAGCTATACCTTTTTTATTGCATGTAAAGCAGAAGTAATACTAATTTTTAAATGTATTTACTACTGTTGTTGATTTATTTTATCATAATTTTCCTGCAACCAATATTTAAACATTTATCTTTTGCAAATTTTATTATTCATTTTATTTCTGTTACTAATGCAGGATGAAAATTTCATATACCCTACTTGAAAGTTTCTTGAAGAAGCTTATAGTTGAAATTGAATCTAATGGTTATGAAGTATTGGATGAATTATATGGATGGTTTGCCTGTTATATGACTTCATTGAAGGCAAATTTTTTATTATTAATATTCACTTTGGAATAATTAATTCTTTTTGAACAAACATCTGGTTTAACAGGGCTATGGTTCTATAGAACGAAATTCAAGGGTCTTAAAATGCATATCGTTTCTTTTACCTGATAGTATGACTTTTTGTTTCATGGGTTGTTTGCATTTGCCATTTGAGTTTTCTAATACACAGAGAGTTGGGCTGTGCTTAACATTATTTGGGTAAATATATTCAGTGCACTTGAGGTTAGTCAAAATAAACATGGCACTTTTCTTGATTTTTATAGATAATAGGTATCTCCGTTGGTAGAGTTTGTGCTAATCTTATATGGTAGAGAAGGAGAAAGTTGTCAGAAACGTAGATCTAGGTTTGCTCTAGGCAAACTACCCTGATCCTCTTACTTTTTGTTCTTTTTTTCTTTTTTTCTTTCTTCTTCCTTTTTGTTGTTCCTTTTCTCAATTGTTGACAAACCTAGAGCAATTGGATTCTATGACCAAAATACAGGCAAACTTTTATCTAGATTTGCACAGATTGAGTTGAAATCCTAATATAAGTTTGAGTCCAAATCCAGATAGGGTTGACAAATTCAAAATTGGTTTGGGCTCATTGGTAAAGAATAAAGAAAAAAATTTGATACATTTTTGTTAATTGATCGGCGATAATCCAATGATACGAGTTTTTTGTTACAGAAATTAGAAATAAGTGATCATCAATGTAATCTTTTAAAATCAAGTGGTACCATGTGTATTTTGGCCTTACCTCATGGGTATAGCATGTAAAGTTTTAACTCACTCTTTTAGTGTATGACGATATAATATTTGTTTTTCTTATATAGTTACAATTTGATGTCAGTAACACTAATTGGTGTGTATTTTAATTTTAATTTTATTTTAGATTGTAAAGTACTGGTTGTTGTGCAGAGTACTATGCACTAATTGGTGTGCATAGTACTGATATGTTTTATTATATGGATTAGAAATTTTTTATTATTATTATAAAACGTTAACAAGTATATAATAACTTTAATTTCTATTTTTTGTTCAGTGTTTACAATTTTTTTTTTTACTTGCTCTTATATTTTGATTTGTAATATTAGTGAACATTATAAATTTTATATGTTTGTTTCTTATTTGAGTTTTGTAGAGCATTTAATACAAGTAAAATTATTAGAACATAATACGTATAAATTATAAATGCATTTTAATTTTAATATTATTTACATCGTGCCTTTAGGCATGGGTATACGCTAAATTAAAGAATGATCCATTTTACAAATGTACTATATATAATTATGTTTTGTGGTCATTCTTTAATCTTATTTATGTTTAGCCACAACTATGAGTTTATTTTGAAATGGTGAATATATAGTTCAAAATAGGCAGAACAATGGTTATTATTGTTTTGATGCTTAAAGCAATTGGTAAATAGTCATGTTTAAGCATGACGATGGTTAATATTATGATGTTTTGTGGTAATCAGCATGCATATGACATGGTTTGGTTATGATTATAAAATTTATAAGTTTTGTAGACAAATTGATATATTTGTGGTATCATATTTTTAAAGGATATTTTGTCGAAAAATTGAAAATTTCTTACATTAATTTCAATTTACATTTTCAAAGCATATCCTCTCATTTCATGGTTTTTGAATTAAGCAAATTTTTTAGTGAGCCAAAATATAATTCAATACCTCTCTCTTGATTTTTGTTCATTCATGGAGATAGCGATTGATTTATAAGTAGTTTATGTCATTTTGTTTTGTGATTAATGTAGTTTGTATAGGTTTATTTTGTTTGTCACTTTTACAAGCATTGATATAAGTGTTTGTCTAGGAAGAATGATGTTGTTGCATCATATTTTCAAAGGATACCCTCTCAAATTTTTGACAGAATATCCACATTTTGATTATTTTTATTTCACTAAAGCCATGACATTAAAATTGAACAAACAATTTTAACTTAATGCATGTTTATATTCATGTTTAAAAATTATATCATTATCTTCAAACACGTGATATATGGCAAGTTTAGGTTTTCAATTTAGTACGTGTACGAGTTCAGTGTTTGATTATTTTGTATTCAAATTTAATGGTTTTTTTTTAGTTGCACCGTGTCTTCAGGCACGGGTTATCCCTAGTCCTTTTATAGGTTGCCCATTATGGAGGTGATTTTTGGTGTCGTTTTTCAAGAGTTGAAAAACGCATTACCGTTCACTCTTCCCCGTTTCTTTTGGCATCGATTTGAAACGTGGGTGTTCTTTTACCGTCCATACACAAGCCGCGCAAAGGAGAAGGAGCTAGCACTCCTATTCCGCTCTCCTTGCCAACGGACGCGTGCCGCGTATCACGAGTTAGAGGCCGGACGCTTGGACGGCTCGAATCCGCGAACGACTCGATAATCTAAAGGTTAGATTTATTTATTTGTTTGTGAATGATTTGATTTCGACGTTGATCCAATCGCCGGGATCGGGGTAAGGTTCAAAATTATTGAACTACGCTGCTTGCCCCGTAGCGATCTTGCTTTACTTTCAAAGGACAGCCTCCTCGTATCTAGTAGGATCTTGTTCCTGATTGTCAGAGACTAGCTCGAAAGCTTCTCCTGTCCATCTATCAGGAACTTTAGTTTCCCTCCCACTACGACGAGGCTCCGTGCGTATAGAAACACTCGGTTGTGTCTCTTTTGGTTCCTCAATTGGGACACTAGATGTACCTGAAGTTTGTTCAAAAGATAACTTCTCATCTAGTTCTACTCTGCTTGAACCCTTAGTGGACATACTTTGATCATCCTCCAAGTATCTAGCATGAGTACTAATTAGTACTTTCTGCTCCTTAGGATAATAGAAATATCCACCACGAGTGCCTTTTGGATATCCTATGAAGTAGCATAATTCTGACCTTGGTTCCAACTTACTCCCCTTAGTCAATACATAAGCTGGACAACCCCATATCTTGAGATGGTTTAGACTGGGCTTTCGTCCTGTCCACATCTCATAGGGTGTCCTAGGTACAGACTTGGAAGGTACCAAGTTCAGAATGTATGCCGCCGTTTCTAAGGCATATCCCCAAAAGGAAATAGGAAGAGATGCATGGCTCATCATGCTTCTGACCATCTCCATTAGAGTCCTGTTCCTTCTCTCACTGACTCCGTTCTGCTGGGGGGTCCCAGGCGCAGTCAATTGAGAAACTATACCGTGATGTACTAAGTAGTCCTTAAACTCTCCAAGAAGGTACTCTCCACCACGGTCTGACCTCAAAATTTTGATCAATTTACCTGTTTGACGCTCCACTTCAGCCTTAAACTCTTTGAATTTATCAAAAGAATCAGACTTGCGCCTCATCAGATAAATATAACCAAAACGAGTGTGGTCATCCGTAAATGTGATGAAGTACTCGTAACCTCCTCTAGCAGGTGTAGTCATTGGACCACAAACATCACTATGAACTAACTCTAATATGTCTTTGGCTCTACCTGCCTTTTGAGTAAATGGCCTTTTGGTCATTTTGCCCATTAGGCATGATTCACACTGAGGCCATTCTTCCAATCTCAATGAGCCTAAGGGCCCATCATGGATTAGCCTCTGAATCCGATTAGGATTAATGTGCCCTAATCTTAAGTGCCATAGATAAGAGTCATTAGATGATAATGTTCTCTTCTTATTAACTGGTTCAGTCTCAGAGTTGTTTATTTGACTTTTAATAGGATTAATATAATAAAGATTCCCAAATACGTTGCCTGAACAAATAACCTGTCCATTTCTACTGATAGTGACACCAGAATGAAACGAAACAGAATAACCATAAGAAATCAATTTAGAAACTGAAATTAAATTCTGTCTCAAAGCAGGAACATATAAAACATCTTTCAAAATTAAAATCCTATTAGAATCAAAAAACAAATGTAAAACTCCCACTGCTTCAGCCCATACTCGAGCTCCACTAGCTACCAGCATTCCATGCTCTCCTTCAAGTAGAGTCCTTGTCTTTCTGAACCCCTGCAAAGAGTTACAGACATGATCAGTGGATCCTGAATCAACTATCCAAGAGGATGAAGATCCTACCAAACTGATGGATTCTAAGTAAAGAGCAATACCTGGTGCTTTCACCTTGAGGGCAGGACAATCCTTTTTCCAGTGTCCTTTCTGCCCACATTTGAAGCACTTGCCTTTGGGCTTGGCATCGGCCTGACTAGCTCCGGGCGGTTTGGGCTTACCCCCTGCTTTGTTCTGACCCTTCTTCTTCTTGAAGTTCTTGGCTTTAGGGCCAACTCTAGGAGAAGATGCAGAATGAATAGCTAGAGCCTTTGAGGTAGGCTTCATGATCTTCTCTACCGCCTGGAGCTCTTTCATAAGCTCCACTAGATTCATCTCTAATTTATTCATGTTATAGTTCAATTTGAACTGCGAGTATGAATCTGGCAAAGTCTCCAAGACCATGTCTACCTGACTCTCAGCATCTATCGTCGCTCCCAAGACCTCAGCTTCCTCGAAGTAAGCAATCATCTTGAGCATGTGCTCTCGAACTGATGCCCCCTCAGCCATCCTAGTAGTCATGATCGCCTTAAGAGCTTCCTGCCTTGCGGGCCGGCTCTTATCAGCGAACATGGTGGGCAATGACAGATCAATATCATAAGCAGTGGGCGTATGCTCATGCTTCGATTGAAGCACATCGGACATGGAAGCCAACATGTAGCATCGTGCCATCTCGTCAGCATTCTTCCATTCCGCCTCTGCCTGGCGCTCCTCGTCAGTGGAGTTTCTCCCAATTACAGGACAGGGGTCAGTCAGAACATACTTGTACCCCTCAGCTGTGAGTACTATGTTCAACTTCCTCTTCCAGTCAACATAATTACCCCCATCCAGCTTAGAATCCTTGAGGATCATAGCAAGGGGACTGAAAGAACCTCCACCAGACATTCCTGTACATTTTATGGAAAAATAAGACGTTTAGACAAGGCACATATAAAACAAATATTTTTTGCACATAAGCTCATATTATGTCTTGAAAATAGATTTCCCTTAAACTATTATCAATAATATGTCGTTTGGCTCTTAGAAGAACTAACAGAGCTCCGATAGGGAGGTTGATAATTCTCTAAGTTAAGTGTATAACCACCACAAACTAAACTTCCTGAATAGGAAATGATCTAGAGAATAGTTCCGTCGATAGGGCTGCCACTATCTCACATTCCCTACGGATAATCTTGCATTATTACCTCCAACGATAGGCCGGCCGATAACAACACATATCCTAGGTTTTAGTTATACCTTTACCATTAGATCCAGATCCTTATGGAATACCCATCCTATAGGGGGTCATGCTCAGAATGACACGAGGGCATCCACGATCTCTAATTAAAGGTGTGGAGGAAGCCATGGGGTCGTTGGAACCCCTCTCCCACTTAATCTTTTAAAATAAGGGTTTTGATTAAAAACGTTTTTCCTTTTGGATTCCATTAATACTTAGAAAAATATCTAAACTTGAAAACACTCTCTAATCCAAGGATAAAAAACTTTGAGAGAGTAAACCATAAGTTAATTTTTCTCTTGATTAATTAACCCAAATTTAAACCTTATTATGAAATATCTAAGTCTACATTTACTTTCTATACCAAGGGATGATTCCTTTGAAAAAGTAAACTTGTAAACTAATTTCATCATTTGGTTTAATAAAACGTTTTCATGAATTAACTCCACATATGATCACAATTGAAAAAGCACAATAAACAAGTTACATGCTTTTCTATTCATTATTCCTAAGTGACCATATAATTGATTAAACATCACATCAAATAAACATTAAATGTGGTCTTGTTTAATCCTAAGGTGGTTCCATCCTTTTACTAATTATTTTCATGCAACATATCACAAAGATAATCTAATTGCAAATAATTTAACCTCCAAGAATGGTTTTCAAATAAAACACCTAGATGCTAACTTTGAGGTTGGGGCGGGCGAAGCCCGCCGTAGGCACGGCGGTCCCTGCTCCATGGAACACCGAAAGAGCTCCTCGCTTCAGCCGCCGCCTGCTCCATGGAACACCCAAAAAACTGATTTCTCGTGATGATCGATTCAAGCCCTTAGCCGAAGCCAGATCTAGCCGATTCTTCCATCACGTTCAGCCTGTCCAACCGATGGCTGAATGCTGGCTTTTGAAACTGCAATCTGTTCCAAAACAGCACTTCCCAATCCGGCCGAAACTGCAACTTTCTGTATCACGAACAGCACCAACCGAATAGGGAAAAACGGGCCTCTTGTTCTGTTCGAATGATCAGCATTACAGAAAAATAAAGCTGGAAAAATCAACCATCAAAACTGGTTGTACATCCGCCTATACCCAGGTTTACATCGAATCTATTTGAATAAACACAACAGATTACAACATCCTATACCTCCACTCATGAGGTTTACAAGGCATCTAAAACCATTCTTGGAGGGATCCATAAACGCAGAAAAAACAGCATTTAAACAGTAAAAGGAACCACCCTTTTTTCGATTTTAATCCTAGGCATGCTCCTAGATTCAAACCAACAAAACCGTGGCTCTGATACCACTTGAAGGATCATGAACGACGAAACAAAGCATGCAACGGAAGCGTTTTAATCAAAACAAAACGTTCCTCGTATTGATAAGAATCTAGGAGACTTACTTTTGCGGCGGATTACCGGACGGAATGGAGCGATGGGAGCTTCTTCGCGTGGTGGAGACGACGGCTGTCCTGCTAGCCTTCGGCTCCGTCGCATCAGAACTCAAACGCACCCTTTCGATCTTCCGGAGTATGACTCGAACTCGTGGCCTCTCTTCGGTGAAGAAGAATGAAAAACAACTTAGATGAAAAAACAACCAAAGAGAGATATATATAGGGAGAACCCTAGGGTTAAAACCCTAGTGGGCCAAACCCTAATGGGCCAAGATCATTTAATTAATATCTAATTGGGTTAGCCCAATTAATTAATTAAAAACCCTAATGAACTATTATTTTATTCTAGCCCAATGGACCATTCTGAATAAAATAATTCTCTCTCAATGTAATTCATCCAACAAGCCAAATGTATTAAAAAATACATGAGTTACATCGACCTACCCCGGGGACCAAAAGACAAATTATTCACGGCTACTAAAATGACCAAAATATCCCTGCTACCTAGTAGCTATATTTTGTCATTCTAAGTGTTCCAACTATCACCATATGGTAACACTGACCCCACGAATAATTTTGCATATGCCATGTCTTTGACCTACTAGTGTAATGACGAAAATACCCCTCTGCGTAACACCCATCATTTAGAAAGGAATAATGTACTAACACCTTTCTAAATGACTTCTACCATCCTTAGATCACTAGTCCAATAATCCGTGACTACTCGAATGTACTTGCTTATCACTGGGAGCTACCTAGAAGCACACACTCTTAAGTCACGTTCCCAGGGCCCTGGATTATTCGATTATTCTTGGACAATCACAAGGGGGTGAATCACAGAAACTATCTTGTATTAGTCTGTCTTAGCTAATTAGAAACCATACTCCCAACTCAAAAGGATATTGATCT
Source organism: Diospyros lotus (assembly GCF_014633365.1). Taxonomy (NCBI): domain Eukaryota; kingdom Viridiplantae; phylum Streptophyta; class Magnoliopsida; order Ericales; family Ebenaceae; genus Diospyros; species Diospyros lotus. Next base: position 25,677,708 of record NC_068350.1, read on the forward strand.
TTGATAGACCTCACCTACAATGAATCTAAGAATATAGCTCTAGGTTCACTAGACCACCAACTAATACTCAAGTATTAGAGTACTCGTCCACGTAGTAGCAGTGATAGACTAGCTCCATGATAATTAGTACTTTGTCATTAGCTTCTATCACAGGTCCACTCTATGCATTCCAAATGCGCTTGTACAATTAGAGTAAACGGACTGTTTACTGGCTAAGGCAAGCCATCCTCCATTAGGATCTATTGCACAATGATCTTATCATGATAGAATGCCCAGTTCTATCAAAAGATCAAGAGTAATATTTTCTTGCTTATTAAGTATCCATGATTCATGCCTAACTGTGAAGAACAACCCATCACATGAATCACTTACTTAATAGCATGGACACATTTCCAACAATTAAATGCAAATAATATATGTGCCATAAACTGAATAAAAGAAACATCATTACCATAAATTAAACAAAACGTGTCTTTAGGGCATACATTTCCAACACTTTTATGTTCACGAGACTTATGGCCATAGGTTGGTTTGGGAACATGGTTGAAATGGTGGGTTGATGCCTTTAACCTTGAAGGGTTGTGAGGGCAAAGAAACCTAGCCACATTTGCATGCATTTGGCATCATATAATCTTGTTATGTTCATATTTATTTTGCATTGCACCCTTATTGAGCTTAATAGCTCATGAGGTTTTTACCCTCACATGTAGGTTTTGAAAGCATGGTAAAGTAAAGGCAATGGTGGAATAGCATGTGGAAGCATGGAAAGAAGATCCAAGAATAGTGTGTAGCATATGAGGCCTATGTTGTTGTAATTGGTTCATGCCTTGTAATGTATTTGGTTGTTAATGGCTTGTTAAAGCCTAAGATCATATGTGTATTTCATATCTTGGAAGTGTTTGATTTTATTTTAAAATGAGATATTGGCTTATGGTTTGAAGAGGCCTAAGTAAGGATGTAAATTTCTCATTTGGCATGAGTTGTAGGAAGCATCAAAGGGTTTAAATGAGATGGTTTTTGTTGAAAATGTGATGCTTTGGGATGCTAAATTTTGGAAGGAAAAATCTGAAAATTTTTGGGTTAGAAGGGCCCAAGGAAAAAAAAAAGGGGGGGGGAATGAAGTGGCAGTAGCCGGGGCCCGCGTGTGGCCCCTAGGGGGCCACAGCGGGAGCAGCAGGCGTTGGGCCGCACGGGGGCTCGCATGGGCGGTCGCCCATGAATTTTCAAATTGATTTTGGGGCATTTCTAAATTGATTTTGGGCCCCGGAGGAATTTTCAAAATAAAGGAACTTTTCGGGCATTTTTGAAGATAATGCCGAAATTTTGGAAAATTGAAAATTTGAGTTTTTCCTCCAAAATTGATAATCAATCAATGAATTGATTTTAATGGTGATTTACGGAGCCCGGTAAAATTCTTGGATGGAAAAAGAATTAAATTCAAATGAGAAAATAATGATTGGGTGTCTTCATGAGATTTCTTTTTAACCAAATGCGGTGTGGTTAAAACTCAATTCTACTAGTGAATCCTAGGGTTAAGGGAAGGGAAGGATGAGCCTAGTTCCCACCTAGGGCATTTCTTCTTGAAACATGGTCCGCCCTTCACTAAAGACCGGGCAGGTGGACAATTCGGGTAATTGTTCACGAGTAACACCCTTAAGTGGGAGCGGGGCGTTACACGTACAATAGTCCTCATTACCTTAACTAATTGATCTAGGCAACAACAACCATTCCATTACTACCTTACATACTCCTATATAACCAAGCGTCTCCTTACGTCTCCGAGGAATCATTCCCCCTCTTTGAATCCCAAAGGGGGTGTTAGGACACGTTCTTCTGGTTCTTGCTCAGGTTCATCCTCTTAACTCAGGTCCATTACATCCTTAAAGTCTGAGTGTGCCTCAATCTCTCTTAGGTCGTTAGTAAAGGCTGTCAAAGTGTTATAAGGTCCTATGACGCGAGGCTCGTTTTCTTAGTCTTGCCACTTCGGGGTCAACAGAGAGATTAGATACAATATTTGGAGATCCACTAGATAGGGAACCATCATATGGGGTGGACACTACTGCAGGATAGGGGTAGCTATGTCTAAAAAGTCTCCCAACGCATCCCATGGATGCATGTATCGCCTTTCTAGATGTGCTGTCCACCAGCCCATGATAGCACGTTGGCATTGGCTCTCCCTTATGTTTGGGTCCATTCCTGTCACCAAGAAGACTTCGTGATTAGTCACATTACACACAATATCGACGTATTCTAGAAGTAGACCCTTCTGCCATATTTTATTTATTTCCTCAAACCCTACTCCTATTTTACACCTTAATTTATATCTTACAAGCCTTTCCATTTTACTACTTAGTTCCCTTTATACAAGACAAAATTTTCCTTCAACTACGGATCTAGTACACAATTTACATAACCATTCCGCTATTAATCCTTTATACATATTTACAATACCAAAATTTGTGTTTCCCTTTTTGACTCTCAAGACCTACTCATCCTCAGAGTCTGACATTAGGGGTGGGGTTAAGGCTCGTTCTTTTGGCTCTTGAGCAAACCCTGTAAGTAGTTGGGCGGGCTCTAACTCGGGTTTTATCTCCCCCATGGGCATGTCTTTCACATCCAAGTGAGCCTTCACTTCCCGTAACAGGGTCGTATAACCACCAGGTCATTGTAGGGTCCTTGGTTCATGAGGTTATCGACAGCTTCCTGGCATTCAGGGGCTAGCAAGGAGACTAAGTAGGCCATTTGAAGGGTAACAACATAAGGCATTTCTATGCCAGGTGGCAGTTCCAGGATAACTGGAGTTACTATATCCAGGAAGGTTCCTAGAGTCTCCCATGGCATCATATATCGACCACCTAATAGTGTGGTCCACTAACCCATGACTGCCCGTTGGTTCTGGAATTCCACTATGTCAGCATCCATACCTGTCGCAACACCTTAAGTCAGTCGAATTCTAACTAAGACCATAAATCTGGCTTTGATACCAACTTGTAACACCCCTGCTTCTATAACCAAGAGGCTCATAAACATATCTGGGGTGTTAAAGGAATCTTGATATACGAAAGCTAGGATCGAACCTAAAGGGGTAGGATTCCTACTAGTTACATATATAACTTGCGTACAACACTTGTAATACAACCACAAAATATAAGGTCCAGTACATACTTTAATTAAAGTAATTCTAGGTACCATTCATATTACAACAAGTAGCTTGCACATAGTATTGGAAACTAAAGTACAAGATCTAAACATCTACCATCTTCTTGCCTTTTCCAAAACTCGAGCTCAGGGTACTTGTAAAGTCAGACTTACCTGGGATGTCGAATATCCCAGTAGTATGAATACTCAAGTTAGATAGCTATATCTAAGTGAGGTGGTTCATGAAGTGAAGAAACAAATGCATGAACAAGCTAAAAATAATGATGAGATGTTATGTAGTTTCTCCCCCTCTGTGGAAGCCCATGCCAGGGTGTTGCAATCACCCCTACACCGACATGTCCAACACACCAAATCCATTTCACGGTCCCCGACATACATGTTAGCCCCCTGAACTTGCCACAACCATAAATGTAACGAAGCACAATGAACATAAGAAAATTATGCATGAAACATAAGGAAAAGTGAGATACAACCACAAGCCTCACACAAATGTAAGAAAACATGATCAATGTCTATCAAATAAATGCATAAACCACTCACCATAGCTTCTCACTTTTCGGTTGCACAAATTTAATGCCAAACGTCGCTCTAAGTGAACTATTCTATAAAAACTGAGACCTTTTTTAGCCGAACCTAAAATATTTTTAGATAGGTAAGTAGCCACTAAAAATAGGAGGTTGCATGAAAAATTTCAAGCCTGGAAGGCCTCTCATGTGACCACATGCACGGCCACAACGGGCTACCACACGCCTGGACGCGTAGCCCTGCTGGGCACGTGTGGCGCATGCGCCGCACGGACTTTGGACCTCGAAAATTAAAACGGCCATAACTCTTTCATTTTAACTCCGATTCGAGTGTTGTTTGAACCTATGGACTTCTATTTTGACGCTCTACGTGATTACAGAAAAAAATGAGCTTACCTTGCAGATTTGGTGACTATTTGCATGGATTTCGAGGCAGGCCCGTATCTTCGGCGGCTTGCTTTCGGCTTCCACTTGGGCAGAGTTTCCTTCCCTTCTTTCTAGCAGAGTTTCCCCTCTTTTATATGCTACCTACCCCTTCAAAGTGGTGCCCAAAAGCTTGGAAAATGGTTAGTATATATAGGCACCTTAAACCAATGAGAGCTTGTCACTTGGCTCCATGGATTTGTGCCATTTGTCTTCCTAATTATGAGAGTCCCCTTCTCTTGACAAGTGTCTCTTAAGATTGGTGATTAATCATTACTTTTGATTTTTATTTCCAAAGAGCAAATGAAGGGTTTCCATGTGTCCCAAGCTTGATTTAATTTGGGTTTGAAATCCATAGCCACTTTTGATAACTTTTGGAATCTAAAGTTAGTTTTAATAGAACTTTGAAGTCCATTGCACTTAGGTCCTCTAAAGATCCTTGAATCTCACAAATTCCCGAGTCTTCGAGAACCTAAAGAAAAATCGAGACAATGCTTCATTTAATTAATGGAAATAGCTTACAAATTTTCGTGTATTACACTTCTTGTCTTCAAAGAACTGATATATACACCAAGAAATAGAATTTTGACTAATTATAACCGTTAGAGACAAGATAAAAAAAGTAGGTTTCGAAACACATATTATTGGTTATGAAACAACACATTTTTACACAGGTCTCGAAACATACATATCATGTTTCGAAACATCCAGCCTTTATAGCTGGATATGCACCAAGAGATAGAATGATTGGAAGACATCTTTTAAAAACAAAATGATTTTGTATTATTCTCCACTTACAAAATATTTTAAATTAAAATATCAGGGTATGTAGATTCAATCAAAAACTGACTTTTAAAAATAGATTTTGATTTAAAGTACAGAAGCATGCTAGTTTTTCAAATATTCTTCTGTCAGAATCAGATGTTTTGAAACATGCTATGAAGGTTTCGAAACATACTTTAAAACCATATTTCAAAACATGTTGAACAAAGTTTTTAAATGCTCTGTTGACAAAGATGATTGAGGTTTCGAAACATATGCTTAGTTTTCAATCAAGTTTCAAAATACAACTTATAAACTTATCAAACATTTGTAACCTTATCAAAAAACATTTTGAAACATGTATAAAAACATGGCAGAATGATGTTTCAAAACATGGAAAGATGGTTTCGAAACATGATGCATGAATTTTGAGATTTTCAAACATTTGAACATTCGCGCCAAAACACTAGTCATGCATGTTTCGAAATATGAAAAACTTATTTCAAAATATGAGATTTTGATAAAGATTTTTCATTCTAAGGTTGGTTTTTCATCAAACACATTTTCTTATATATCAAAAATATGATACAACAACTACCTCCGCCTAGGAAAATCGAGTTCTCAATTGAACTAGTACCAAGGACCCAACCAATATCAATCCCATCATACCCGATGGCTCCGACGAAGATGAAGGAATTAAAGAGTCAGCTTTAGGAATTGACCGATAAGGGATTTATCAGGCCAAGTACGTCGTTGTGGGGCGGGGCAATATTGTTTGTAAAGAAGAAAGATGGTAGTCTGAGGATGTGCATTGACTACCATTAATTAAACAAGGCCACGATCAAGAATAAATACCTGCTCCCGAGAATTGATGAGTTATTTGATCAATTGCAGGGAGCGAAGGTATTCTAAAAAATTTATTTAAGATCTAGATACTATCAATTGAGAATCAAGCCGGATGATATTCTGAAGGCGTCATTTTGATCAAGATATTGCCATTTTGAGTATTTGGTAATGTCGTTTGGATTAACGAACACTCCAACATCATTTATGGACCTCATGAATAGGTGTTCAGACCCTACTTAGATCGATACATGATCGTATTTATAAATGATATATTGGTGTATTCCTCGAATAAGAGTGAACATGAGGAGCACTTGAAAATAGTGTTAGAAACTCTCAGGAAACATCAATTGTATGCCAAATTCTCAAAGTGCGAGTTCTAACTATCCCAAGTTGAGTTTCTTGGGCATGTGATCTAGGCTGAAGAGATCTCAGTGAATCTAGCCAAGATTGAGGCTGTTCAGGGATGAAAGTAGCCAACGTGCGTGATTGAGGTGCGAAACTTTTTGGGATTGGCAAGCTACTATCAAAGATTCATAGAAGGGTTTTTGAAGATAGCCGCACCTATGACGAACCCTCATACGGAAAGAGGCCAAGTTCAAATGGGCTGCCAAGTGCAAGGAAATCTTTAAGGAGCTCGAGGGCAGGCTGACCTCGACACTTGTTCTTACACTGCCTAGTGGGCCAGGTGGATATGTTGGGTACACAGATGCCTCAAAGATAGGCTTGGGTTGAGTATTAATGCAACATGGTCGAGTGATCGCGTATGGGTCATGACAGTTGAAGAGGAACGCGATAAACTACTCGACTCATGATCTAGAATTAGCCGTCGTGATATATGCTTTAAAGTTGTGGAGGTACTACCTATATGGTGAAACCTTTGAGGTGTTCACAGACCACAAGAGCCTGAAATATGTGTTCTCTCAAAAAGAGTTGAACCTTAGGCAGTAATAGTGGATGGAGTTTCTCAAGGACTACGATTGCACCATTCAATATCACCCGGGCTGTGCCAATGTGGTGGCTGATGCTTTGAGTAGGAATATGCCTATTTTTATGGCCAGGTTGATGGCCCATGAGTGGCAAATGTTAGAGGCTTTTAGGCAACTAACAGTGAGTGTAGTGCCGAAGGAATCATCCATCCTTATTGTTGGCATGGTAGTCCAGTTGGACTTAGTGAACGAAATACGAGAGGCATACGTGGATGATAAACAAATATATCTATGGGTAGATGAGCATGGTCAGCCTAAGAAATCTGATTTTGAGATACATGATGGTATACTCATATTTTGGGGAAGAATGTATGTTCCCAACCAAAAGGACTTGAGACAAAGAATTTTAAACGAAGCCCATAGGACTCGATATACAGTGCACCCAAGAGCCATGAAGATGTATAGAGAACTTTGAGAAGTCTACTGGTGGTCGAGGATGAAGGTAAGTGTGGCAAGAAAGGTAGCTCAGTGAGACACATGCCAGAGAGTAAAGATCAAGCACCAGAAACCGACAGGGCTAATGAAACCTGTAGACATTCTAGAATGGAAATGGGAGCATGTCACGATGGATTTTATGACAAGGTTTCCTAGGAGTCATTAAGGAAACGATGCGATTTGGGTCATCATAGATAGGCTAACAAAGTTAGCATAATGTTTGCCTACGTGGATGGATAGGTCGATTCAAAAATTTGTTGAACAATATATTAGAGAAATAATTAGACTTCATGGCACACCAGTGAGTATAGTCTCTAATTGGGACCTGAGGTTTAACTCAAGATTTTGGGGAAGCTTATAGGAGTACATGGAACACAACTAAATCTTAATATGGCTTATCACCCACAAACTGAAGGGCAATCTGAGAGAACCATTTAGACACTTGAGGACATGTTAAGGTCTTATGCCCTAGACTTAGAGGGTAACTGGGAAGAACACATGCCGTTGGTAGAGTTTGCTTATAACAACAGCTACTATAGCAGTATAGGAATGACACCTTATGAGGCTCTGTATGGGAGAAAATGTCACTTTCCTATCTATTGGACTGAGGTAGGAGAGAGGCAAATATTAGGGCCTGAGCTGGTGCAACAAATGACAGAAAAGATCTAATAGATTCAAGAGAGAATCCGAACTGCTCAAAGTTAACAAAAGTCTTATACGGACAAAAGAAGACAGGATTTGGAATTTGAGGTGGGAGATCATGTGTATCTAAAGGTATTACCTCAGCATTTGGCGACTCAAGGGAAGAAGAAAGGTAAGTTGAGACCTCGGTTTATAGGACTCTATCCGTAATAGGGTAAGTTGAACCACTGGCTTATCATTTAGAACTTCCACCTAGCTTGTCCAACTTCCATGACATTTTTCATATATCTCAACTTCGAAGGCATATACTGGACCCGACCTAGGAAATTCAAGTAGAAATGATCGAGCTAAGAGACAATTTGACTTATCCAGAGTCACCCAGACGGATCTTGGATCGTTGCAACCAAGCTTTGAGAATAAAATCATTCCGTTGGTAAAGATTCAGTGGAGAAATCACACCAATGAAGAAGCTACGTGGGAGCTCGAGGATACAGTTAGGAAAAAATATCCCCAATTTGTAACACCGCACTTTCTCGGGCATTTTTATAACTTGGGAATCTTGAGAAATTCTTTTTATATATATATATATAACTCAACATAATATAACTCCTAAAATTTCCACCTACCTACCTAGCATTGAAAAGCATTATACACCAAATAAGCTAGACTAGGCATTCATAAATAGTGGAAGCAATGATCAAACCTAACCTCTCAACATTGATAATAAATTAGTTCTTACACCATGGACTTTCAAAAACGTTCAGAGTTCAAGTAGCAGAAATTTAAATACATCACTTTCATAATCAAATACATTATGCACTTAACAAGTGCCGTCACATACATCTTCCGCATTTACATCTACCATAACAACATCTGGGACGTTTGAATATTCTAGGGAAAAACCCAAGTTAGATGATGAATCATTTAAGTAAGGGAACAATAAACATATCTTGTGCATGGATGCAATTATGCAAAATGTCTTATTCCTTATCTTAGTTTGAGTCAACCGCACCTAACTGTTGCTCCCCATTTTTACAGCCTCCTTACAAGGCTGAGATGTATGGGTGAACCCTTGGTAGAGCAACGGTGCTAGTCCATAATCCCAAACCCTTATGCAATGTATGATCAATAATATCATCGTGAACACATGCATATTTCATCATCAATACATGTAAATGCAATCTACATGACATATTGACATCAATACATGACAACATGTTAAAACCATTTACATTAAATTTGAGTTTGGTAATTAAATTCAGTTGAGAAGTACCCCTTACCTTTTACAAAGTTTGAAAAAATCTCGAAAAGCGTGTACCATCTCGATTTTCATGCCAAATCTAAAAAATAGTACCAACTACTTCACATCAAGTCCCAAAGCACCCTATCCAATATATTTATTTAAATAATCATGAAAACCTATTTTTTCATAATTTGTTTACCTTTTTTTCTCTATTTTTCTCCAATTTTCTTCTCTAGTATTTCAAAATAAATGCCCAAATTAATATTTTTCAAATATTTTTACATGAAAATTCCTAAAATTAAATTTGGAAAATATTGAAAAAAATTCAGAAAAACCTGATTGGCCACGCGCCTACACGTGCTAGGGCGAGTGGCTGCGTGTGAGCTTCACGCGTCGGTCATCTTCCCCAGCATCGACGATGAATCCGAAAACACGGCCTTGAAGCCCTTTTCAAGTTGATGGTGAGGGTATGCTCCGATGCTCGAAAGGAGGTCCGGAGGAGCCCCGATTGACCGGTTATAGGTTTGGCCAAACCGTCCCGCCTCCCTTTTCCGACGAAGCCTCGAAACCCCCCTCAAATGGCTACCAAAATGCCTCAAATTCTCCAGAAAAGATCCTTAACTCATGGGCAACAAAAGCCCTTTATTTTCATCCATTAATTCGTTTAAAAATAGGGTCGATTTGAAGCTCAAAACTTGCAAAACCCTAAGCCACTACATCCTCTATTTATACTCAAATTCGACCCATAAAATGACTAATTTCGCATAACCCAAAGCCACTAGTGTCTTCTCTTGCCCTAGATCTGTCCAAAACGCATCAAAAGTTGCCCCAAAGGTTGATTTACAGTGGGGAAATTTTTTTAGCCATTTTGGTTGAATTTTATCCATTTTAATCATCTTTGTCGGTCATAGATCCCTCTATAAGCCAAGCTCCAGGGTCCCTTAGACCTTTAC